>NC_056741.1:401073111-401113111 GCF_019279795.1 Protopterus annectens
ATACAAAAAGCACACACCACATCATGGACAAGTAACTCCACACATATGCCACAGTGAAATAAATAAAGGGAGAGGAGCAATGATGACTCAAAGGGAATACCTACAGTGTCATGGTGCATTATATAGTCAGAAGAGCAGGCAAAGAATGCAACTCACAAAATCTGCAAGGATCTGCATAAGTTCATTCTGCAGCTGCAATGCATGCAAAAGTCATAGGGCAGGTAAAATACACGGAAGTGCACAGAAATTGATACCTACAACCCTTGGGATTAGCAAGAGACAATGATATCCTGTGAAGTAAAAAGAGGTACTGGGGTACGTGAACAGCAAGGCCCCTTGCAGCATGCATACGTATGACAAGGAATGGGAAACAAACAGGCACACAATGGGGAAGAAGGCAACAAGATTGATACTGAAACCTAAAGTGTTTATGACGACAGACAGCTCCATAGGAAATATGGACCATTTCAACAGACTGACACAAGGCAGGCCAACAAAACTACCCTCACTGAATTCCAATAAACAGAACACAAAGCACCACAAGGGTCAATAATACATCAGTTGTAATAATAATAAATCTGGTGACAGCTACATCATTCATATATTACTTAACAAAAAAAAAAAAAAACAGACTGAAAATTTCTGCAAATTAAAATAAGACCTTGCTGTTCAATGCACTGCAAACACAATCTGAAGTGTATACAAAAATGTATGAAAACTATCCCAAAAAGGATGGTATTGGCATCTAGAATAAGACAGAGTCACATAGCTATGTTCAGCCCGATGCTTTGATAACAAGTCAGTGGAATTCTCTTGTTAATAAAATAGATTAAACAATAAATAAGATAAAACATGAAATTATGTTACAAGGTAGTATAGATTGAAAATGTAAGTAAATATGACTCATAAGTTTATGGCGCTGTACTTACTTCAAGGTTACAAGAATATGAAGTTACAAATTTGAGGGGGGCAAAGCCTCACATCAGAGGTGTAAAGCCTACCTACAGTGGGGGTGAAGGAGGGCCTTTGCCCCCCCACCAAGTAATTTCTGTCATTTTTTTGTATTTTTTTTTTTGACTAATGTATTGTTGTGTATTTGATCATACATTTGGTACAAAACTATTTTTGATTGTGCCAGTCTGGTAATTCTTTGAAATGTTGGGACCTGCTAGAGTGAATCCCAAAATGTGCATACTGAATGGCCGAATAATCAGATTTATATATATATATATATATATATATATATATATATATATATACTAAGTCTGATATGCCATTTCTTGCTAGTTCAGGAGGCACACTAAAGAAGTTTTAAGGAGAAGAGCGATTTTTGAGATTCGCTTTTCTCCTGTGTTTTCAGTCTTTTTTTGGCACTCAGCATTTCGAGTGCCAACATTTCATTTTGGAACCTGTGAGTTTTGATGGGCTACAAGGAATCCAATAACGCACTGGGAAATAGAAGAGACATGTTCATAATGACATAATAAGGAGATAGCACAATGCTCATCCATGTCAGCATATTCAACATGTGCATGAAAGCTGATCTTGCACTGCAGAGACAATCTGTGGTCTTGGGGGAAAAAGTACAAAATGTATTCATGCTTCCTTGGAGCCAGTTTAGATATTCCCACTAACTTATGCATTCATCAACATAAAATGAAAAGAAAATATCTGTAAAATTCCCTAGCCCACAATTGGATGACAGCTACTAGACTGCATTACCTTTCCTCTCTGTATAACATTGTATTGTTGACAAAATTCAGGCAAGAAAGCATCAGTTCTGTGATGCACAACAATAAAGTTATGACTGCAACACAGATACATCAGTTCAATCAACAACACATTTGCTACAGAAGCCAACATGGGAAGACAGGCAGTTTGTCAATCCTGTGATGGTTGAGGGGTCCAATTACAGCAACGCTGACACTCTACTGAGTGGAACTGAGCAGCTTGCAGCATAACGTCAGAGACATGTGCTTAGCATTGCCAGGCCACTGACAGTGTTCTTCAACAGGCATGTCTGCAATCATGCATTGGTCAAGGGAGTTACTGCGAGCCCATACATTGACATGAGCATGCACATCAGCTGGCAAGGAGGTGGAGTGAGACCTTACAGATATTACTGGGATGAGGCATCTTGTTCTCTGGGCTAGGGATGAGGAGGGCACAGCCATTAAAAACAAGTGGCCCCCATCTGGAAGTTGTGAAACCAGAACCTCAGTCAACTGGAATTATGGTATCCCTTGTCTCTAGAACAGATCGCCTTCACTTTACTGGGGTACAAATGAGCCCAGGAGTGCTAGGAAGGGACCTGGTAGCTGTCAGACAGAAAATTATTATATTGATACAGTGCTCTGCCATGATAGCACATGGATGCCCCATATAATTCAGCTCATTTTAAAATGTTTTTCTTGCTTTGATCTTGAAAGTTCTTATTTCTGTTACCTTTGTATGAAATTTACAGTTCTTGCTGTCAGGACCTTCATAGACCTGCGGTGCTGGTGCTGCGGTAGCGTTGTCGCCTCACAGTAAGACGCTGTCCGGTTCGATTCTCAGCTAGAGCGTCTTCTGTGTGGAGACATGCGTGAATGGGCGTACCTTCATTGAAGGTTGTGCGTCAGGCCCGGCAAGCCGGTACGTAAAAATCAACTGCAGATCATTAGCGGACCAGAGTTCCGCTGTGGCGACCCCTAACCGGGAAAAGCCGAAAGACACAAACAAAGCTGTCAGGACCTTCATAGAAATGTCCATGTCCTGTGTCAGTACTGGACTACAGATGTGTTCCAGGCAATTCCCATCATTTTTCAGCTTGTGACAGTGTTACAATCAATTGATACAATTTAAAAGGGTCTTCAGTTTTTGTCATCCAGGTAGTAATCTTAGCTCATGCATTGTGGGTTGCTCTGTTGTCTGCTTGAAGCATTTTCTCAGTTTTTTTCCCCCCAACTGCACATGGCAGTGTAATTTTCACCTTTTGGAGTTCTACAGCAGACTTGATTTCTCCATTCTACATCACACTTAGTTGCCTCTCTCAAGACTGTCTTATCTTGGGTACCTCTCTGCAGGTTCTAACTATACAAGTAAAACAGCTTCGAACTTCCAATTCTCGTTGTCTTCTCAATAAACCTGTTTCCTACAAATTGCACAGTCTTCCAGCCAGTGTTCTGAAGATAATGACTGTTATGGTTTCTTGATTGGAAGCTTCAGGAACAACAAGCTCTGATAACATTCTGCGTATCCATTTGTATTGCTCTTAAATGGGATCGTGTAGGGAATGTTAATACCAAGATAGATGTTTATCAGCGGTTTTGTGAATGGCTTGGTTTGGCATGCTACAGTATCACAGTAAAATATCACTGACTTCTTATTTTATTGACTCTGAAACACTTATAATAATGGGAGATTTACATTAGCAAAGTTTGTCTGCTGCATTTTAGCACTGTCCCATTTTTGCTTACTTTCTTCTGTTAAAAAAAAAAAACAATTAACAGTTAGCAGAACAATTTTTTTCTGACATACTGAAGTTCTGCTTTCCATTATTTTGGTTATCTACTATCAGTAAAGTGTTACTTACATATAATGTTTAATTGTTAATTTTATTTGTAGTGTATTACTGTAATATACATATTTTGTGTAATGTTTGGATGCAGTACTTGAGTGCACTTGGCCTCAAATGACACTACACTAATTACAGTGTTTTCTTTTATACAAGTATTACTGTTACTTTTCTGATTCACTCGGATTTGTGTACATCAATACTTGAATAATAAGCACTTAACTGATACTGAGTTTGAAGATTCAATCTCTGTTAGTATTATAACGCTATTTGTAGACAAGCTGTCAACAGAATTACCTATACCCTGTCCAACATCATAATGCAAGTACAGAATAGTAGATGAAGAGACTTCTAAAGCATCACAACTTACCTGATCTGGGAAGCAATCTCATATGGAGTTGTTATCAGCGATTCCCCCTTCAATTCTTTTCCATCTGGCATAAAAATTCTTATAGGCAGGCTACTGTGTTGAATTCTTTCAGCAAGACATGCATAATGGGATGTTTTCAATTTCTCAAATAACAGAATTCGTTCAGGAATGTAGAAAGGAAGTGTGTTTGCCTGCAGAGCAAAATACAGCCAGGTACCATTAAACTGTAAGGTTAAAAGTTATTATGTTCTTTAAGTCGTTTTGCATTCTTCCAGACTTTTTTTTAAGAGAACTTGATACATATACTTTGCAGCTACATCAAACTAATTGGATTTCAGTCCTGATAATCTTGTGTGCAACAAATGTGCATCTAGGTCAGTATGCACTGAATATATAACACATTCAAAAAACACATGGAAACATACTTCTGTACCTGACAGACTTCAAAATCCTAGCACTTACATTTTGAGCATGCATAAATTTGCACTCTCAAGGAGGGGAAATGACATGCATATTCTCATTCATAGTCTCTCTCTCTCTCTCTTTACACACACACACACACACACACACACACACATTTCTGTACTTGTGTTTTCATGTCTATATATAATGTATATTGAGATTTAAAAGTATAATTCACATAAATATACATTATACGTCAGACTTAGGATGCACGAGACAGATAATTATGCACATGCACACACAAACATATACACAAACGTAGCATACGTACACATACACTGACACAACCGTCCACAGGTGGCCCATGCGCACAGACACAAATATGTATATGTACACACAAACACACACACTATTCTAAGAGCAAACCTCTCAACTTCTTTACCCAAAATTGTAAATGGCTACTATTAGGGGAGTGTTATCAATGTTATAATTTGCAGGGGTAGACCTCTTCCCAAAGGGCATAATTATGCATTTTTTGCATTGAGTTTTAGGCCATGGTTCAGTCACCAGTTATTTGTATTTGTCAGACCTTCCCTGAGGATATCCACATCTTTTGGGGATTCAGTCATTGCACCCAGCTATTAACTACAGGCAATATAAATTATCTTTGCCAACTTTAATACATTCTTTACAATATTTTGAAAAATTCAGGTTATCTGCTAAGCAAAATAAAACAAATATTTTTAGTTAATAAGAAATCAAGTGAAATACTAAAAAGTAACAATGAATTTAACTGGACTAGTAAACGCATTAAATATTTACATATATTAACTCAAAATGTTAAGGACATGATGAATGCTAATTACAAAGATATTTTGGATATCATACAGTTAATTAATAAATACTGTTTTATCATAGAAAAAAATGTTGACTTTAATTAAAATAATTATTTTACCTAAATGTTACACATTATTAAAACTATTTCTATTTTCCTTCTGGTGGTACTGGATTTAACAATTTAGAAACGTATGCTCTATCATCAGTCGCTAAAATAGTACTACTAGGGATTAATCCAGTGTATACAGCCAAATGAAAATCAATACACAGTGTGTGTGTGTGTGTGTGTGTGTGTGTGTGTGTGTGTGTGTGTGTGTGTGTGTGTGTGTGTCTCCGAATATTAATGATCCTAATTTCACATTATACTATAAAATATGAACTTCTAATCTGATGTGGTTATTGTAAAAACACTTTGCCAAAAATATAGGTAATCCATCAAATTCATACTATTAAGATATTTAAAAAATATATATTCTGGAAAATCCAGATATAAAACGTTTTTTTTATCTTATTTCCTACTGCCTTTACTAAAGATTGTATAGACTACACAAATATTTCCAAAATGCACATGTTAAAGAATAATACTTTTTGGAATCAATTTTTGAATGGTAAAAAAATATTAACTTCTGAATTCTTAATGTCAGTATATGATATTATATTCAAAAATGAATAGTCAAAAATCATCAAAAATTGCTTGTACACCACAGTGATTGTCATAACTTGGGTATATCTGGTTCTGTTAAACGTCCTCTATAGGCATGGCTATTTCACTGCTATTTACTATGTGGTTTGATGATAATTTGGAAAACTTTTCATGACAGGATGTTCAGCAAATACTGTATGCCTGAATTTCTCTGCAACTGTCATCACATTTTATTAAGCTTGTGATATTTCACTAAGTCCCTATCTACTAGGTTGAAGACAGTGGTATTGTGGATGATAGGATGGCATTCTGGCTCTACAGGCCTTGGTTTCAATATAGTTGGTGGTGAAGATGAAGAAGGAATTTTTATATCATTCATTTTAGCGGGTGGACAAGCTGATTTAAGTGGAGACCTGAGAAAAGGAGATTGCATTATATCTGTAAATGCTGTGGACATCAGAAGTGCAACAAATAAGCAAGCTGCTGCAGCCGTCAAAAATGCATATTAGATGGTCACCAGCATTGCCCAGTACAGACCAAAGGTCTTAGAACAACCTGATTTGTGAAAGACATTTTTTCTCTGTGTGTGTCCAGTAGTATGAGGAATGACTGGTCTACTTACTTCCATGTTTTATATAGGAGCCAATGATTATCAAGAAATGTTTCTGTGTGGGCTAAATGCCATGAGGTCTACATAGAGCGATGGTGATTGTTTTGGGCCTGACCTGTCACAGGCGCTTCAGGAAGGCTAGTGATGCTGTTCCTGATTGTGTATGAGTGGATAACGGTAAACTGATCTTGTATCTAAAGCAGTTTCATGGGCCGCAGTTTAGATTAATTCAGGCACTGAAGTTAACTGGGAGTGGTTAACCTATGCAAAGTGGACAATCTAATCGGAATTGGAGGGCTGGGAGTTTGGAAATATGTGGTGGAGAACTTAATTTCAACTGTATTAATGATGTCGACGTTTGGCATGTGTAACGTTTTTGCGCGTACAATTTGTGAAAGATGTTTTTCTCTCTGTGTGTGTCCATTAGTTCGTTCATCACTTTGAAGAGCGCTCTAACAAATTCATATTTTAGCAACAGTTTTTCAAACAGTTGGAGACATATGCCTTGTCTTAATATTTTTTTCATTCTAGTTGAACCTTTTATGTTTGGAATATCACACAATTCAAGAAAAAGGGAAAAAGCATGGAGGACTTGTGTTTTATATTGTCAGGGCTGGGAATTGGCATGCTGTTACAAGTTACCTCACATTTTGAGAAGTTATCAGCAGTAGATCCTAAAGTCTAAGAAATAACTTATTGATTGCTGAAAAGATGTAACGTACTAGAGGTCAGCTGTTGCAGCAGCAATTTGTATAATCTAATAGTGGTATTGAAGAAGGTTGCACTTTTATTCTTTTCTGTATCACTGAACTGCTGTTGCCAAGTGATGAGCAGCTCCGACTGTGTCTATCATTTCGGACTAGAATTTCTTCAGTGTTTTTTTTTACAATGCTTCCTATGCTGTTGAACATCTTCTTATGCTTGTGTCTATTATTTTCATTTCCCCATTGTTACAGCTTTTAGTCAAGTTTTAGCTTCAAACAACCATTGGTAGTTCCTCTGTAGCAGAGAAATTAACTTCTGTTGTTTTTTTGGAATTTGGCAATTGTGTGAGGAAGCCTGCTGTTATCTTAATTGAAAGGCTCCAGTAATCCAAGCACTGAACACACAGTCTTATATTAATATTGTTGGAATTCTGATTGGTTTCCTCATTTTGACACACAATAAAATACTGTTTTCTGTTGCATTTATTATTGCTTAGATACTTTATACAAATTAAGTGCTTTTTATTCCGTATTACTGTACATTTTTACTGTTTAATAAATTCTTTCCTCCCATCTCTCTCCTCCCTTTCACCTCTCGCTTGCTCTTTCCAGCCCATCTCCAACTATACTTCCTTTACCTCATCCTAAATCTTTTTCCCACTACTTGATTCTTCACTTTTGTCCAACCTAGACACCTTCTCTCCAACTATTCATCTCCCTTAATATCCTTCTTTCTTCTCCCTACTCCATCACACTGCGCTGCTATCTCTTAATTTCTTAACCTCTACTCTAACTTCCTATGAACACCATATCCTCCCCTCCCCACTCCCCTGCACTTTCAATCCCTTCACCACACCATATCAAACTCGCACACCATGTTACAATACCTAGCCTCTTCACCATTACCCATCTAGTACTTCACACATACAGAAACACTCATGAACATACCTCACTTCACCTTCTTCATAAATATACCAAACTTACTCTCAAACAGCTTAACCCCTTTATTCATTTAAACACTAATCTCAAACTTAGCGGAGACATCCACCCTCACCCAGGTCACATTAATAATCCACTGAAACAAAACACACTTACCCATATCAGTACTAACATTAATATCACTCCCACCCCAATAAATCAAACCTCTTTCTTCTAAAACATGAACCTCAGGAGTCTATCAAATAAAATACACAAATTTCACGGAACTCTCTCATTCTATGCTCCTGACATAGCAGTTCTGACTGAAACCTGGCTAAAGCCCCAAGATAAGGGATAGTGAAATACTAACCCAAGGCTACAACATCAACTGAATGGATAGACTAAACAAATGGGGTGGAGGTACAGTGATCACATATAAAAATACAATCAGCCTTCAACTCCTTGAACCTAACCCTCTAAAATTCAACAACGCAGCACTATTTTCCAAACTTCTGATAAACTCAAAAAAATGTATAATTATAACAACTATCTACATCCCACCTGGAAACAATCCTGTCATAATTGAGCACTTCCTCCACTGGACATCCCTAGCATTCTCTCAAGAAACCATTGTCATGGGTGACTAACACAGACTGGAATACTTGTTCTGCTGACAACCCGTCAAATTGCATGAACCTGTTTGGATTCTCCCAGCTTATACAATCACCAACTACAGTAGGCAAAACATCTAATAGGCATTCAGTACTAGAGTGGATATTAACCAACAAGCCATCACACACCTACCACTCAGACTGCCTCTCACCTACCTAGTTAGACAATGCCAACACATCATGACAAACACTACATTCAGACAGATGTGCAAGACAAAACATTCTTATCTACAACAATGCAACTGGTCCCTCTATTATTACAGCCTCTGGATGCTGGCGTATCATATTTCTATAACACATTTCTAGACATTCTAAACACCTTAGCATCTCCTGGAAATATCAGAATCAAGACAAACCATGATCCCTGGCTGACAAAAAAATTAAACTATTACTCAAAATCAGAGACAAAGCCTAGGCGAAATACCAGTCCAACAAAACCCAGACCTCCTCCAATTTGTTTTGTCATCCAAGAAACAAAGCCAAGAAATAAGTCAAAAATGATAAAAAAAATGCTACTACATTACCACCCAACAAAAATATCAAAATAATTCCAAAAAATTCTGGGCTTCTATAAATCAACTATTAAAACAAGGTCAACCCAAAACCCCAACACCTAACCATACAAATCTTTCACAGTAGAGCCACACAATTTAACACCTATTTTACAAACTTTATACTAACCCTTACACAAACCACCAACAATACTACTCTAACCATTCTCACAGATCTTGACAATACTTCCCATACCTTTTCCCTCAAAACTGTAAAAACCAGCACCATAAAAAAATACTCAATAAACTTAGGCCTAACTCCTCTCACTGCTGACAATCTCCCTTCTGGACAGCTCAAGCTAGCTGCTGATTACCTTATCTCTCTCTTAATCAATCACTCCATAACAGAACAGTACATTCCCAAGATTTGGAAAATTTCCTACATCACCCCATTACATAAAGGCGATACCTCCACAGACTTTTCCAATTACAGGCCTATTGTCATCTTATCACCACTATCCAACCTTCTACAGAAATGTATCCATTCCCAACTCATGCCTTACTTAAATTCCAGTAACCTTCTAATTCCCAACACAGCTTTAGACCCAACCACAGTACTACTACAGCTCTCTTAAGCTTCACAATCTCTATAAACCATTTTAGAAGCAACGGCCATCTAGTCTCCTCCATTTTCCTTGATATATCCAAGGTGCTCAATACAGTCTTCCAACAGAAACTCCTTAATGAAGTTTCATCCCTTATACTAAGCAACTCTGCCCTTACATGGTTCCACAATTACTTATCTGTCCAGCAGGCTGCAAAATGACAATAAAAACTCTCTTCTCTACTTCCTGTCCCATTAGGAGTCCCACATTAAGTCGTCTCCTATTTTCCATCTTCACCAACAAGCTATGCGCAGCCCCTTCTCTTTATAAACTTCAAGAATAACCTAAAAATTCTTTAAAAGAGGTAGTATCTTGGCTCTCTCTTGGATATTAGAATGGATCTTCAGTTAATCCCCAATCCCAATAAAACTAAACGTATGACTTTCTCAAACAACAAACCATCAGACCTCCTGTTCCCCTTCATGAGTCATTCTTCTAATAACACAAAAATAGAACTGGTTTCTCAAACTAAACTTCTTGGTGTTACAACTGATAATAAAATCAGATTTGACAAACACATTACCCAAACTATTAAAAAGTTCACATTCAATTAGGCTCTCTCTACACAGTCAAACCCTTACTCACTGACTCCACAAGACAATCTATTGCTAGAACACACAATCTCTTCACTTCTTTATGGCTCATCCATTCTCACTAACCTGTATAAAACTGAACTGGCAAAACTAGATGTCTGCTAGAACAAAACTGTCACATTCACTACCATCTCTTCACTGCTCTATGCCAACTAAACTGGCTTAAGCTCACCACTTACTTCATATACACCCAACTCACTATGGCCCGCGGCATACTTTAACTCCCAGAAAAGTGTCCTGCACTCCACAACCTACTTCAACCTCAGTCTAATAAAAGACTATTTAGATCTTCTGACACATTCCTCTTAAATCAATCCCCCCAAACAAACATTCCACACCAAATCACCTACAGTTCTAATTTCTCCTCAAATCTTATATAATTCTTGGCTCTGCTCCTGCCTTACACCTGGCTGATTCCTTCCATCCTTCCTGCCATCTTTATAGGCTTTCCTTCATTAGACCACACTGTTGATCTTTACTTACTCAACATGATAGGAGTCTCTCTTTCCCTTCTATTTTCCCCTCCTACATCTCCTGTCTATTCCTCTGTGCCTCATCCTTCTTCTCTTTCTTTCTGTACTTCTCTACTATATCCTACTCTAAGTTTACTTCTCTTTTAGTTTAATCATACCTTCCTAAATGAAGTAAAATCACTACTTCCCTCCATCTTTCTCTTGTATAGTTAAGTGTTCTGTCTTTTTTTAATATCTTTATTTATATGTAGCTATCCTTGTATGTGCCTCTATTGTATGAGTTAAGTATTGTATAATTAATTATCTGTAACCATCTTTATTTTTTTGCCCCCCCCCGCTGAAAAAAAGGCTTGTGCCCAGTCGGACTTTCACAGTCAACATACATTAAATAAATAAATTATATGGATATGAATAACTGATATAACATACAAAATAACAGACAGTATGTAATATCTAAAATAAACTTAATGCCAGATACAAATAAAAGAGCAATTCCTACCATAATTGCATTATTGAACAAAAACTACATTAAATAGTAAGTCTAACAAGTCTTATCTAGAATATATAAAATAAAAAAATATAAATCATTTACTAAAGATAATTATTGGGATTACGCTACAAAAATAAAATTTTCAGTCTTAAAATAAGAAGGAAAATTATATTAGTTATCAGCAAATATCAGCTCGTAAAATCTAGATCCCTCAGAACCACAAGGGCGGGAGACTTGAACCTTGACACGGTTATAAATAGAACGTGCTGGAGGGACAGATTCATCACTGGAACAAAATCCCGTACATGTGAGGCAGACACCTCGCTGGCCTTGTTCAAGAGTGATAGGCATAGTTTTTATTCAAACTAAAGGGGTGGCGAAAGCCACATAACTATGGGCTAGGCTTATAAATGCCCTTGGGCAGATAGCCTAGTATGAACCTATGAACCTATATCACTTCTTTATACTGGAAATTATATTCATAGCAGCAAGCATATTCATAGAGCTTTCCTCACTCCTCAGAGATTATGTATAAAAAACAAGACATTGGATGCTGGACATGTAAATCCTTGTTGAAAGCAGAATGACAACATATGTTTTTTGATTTAGTTGAACAAACTTTTTTGAAAGAAATTAATAACTTAATGCACACATTATAGCCTGATAATTTCAACCTTAATAAATCTTTAATTTATTTAAGGACTCCAATCCCTGAAACCATTCCAAAACTACAAAAATCTCTTCTTTGGAATATACTAGCAATAGCTAGAAAATGAGTAGCTAAAAAATGAAAGAATGAAGCTACACTCTCAATTGTGGACTTTAGTAATATTGATAAAGTTGTTTGTCAAAATGAAATAAAAACTATCAGGATGAGGGCAATTACATTAACTTCTAATTATAACTGATGGCAGAAGTTAAGTACTTTATTAGAAAAATACCGATGAATTATTTGCTGAATTATTATAGATAGCTTGATATGGACACATCTGTAAATAGTTATCATTTGCTGTTTAATGTGTGGTTTTGTATTCTGATGCTCGTAATATGTTAAAAGTTTAATAAAAAATATTAAAATAAAGAAGGGTGTTTCAAGAAATGGTACAGTTAGAGTAAAATTTGAAAAAATGCACAAAGAAAACATGAAACTTTCTGCTGTGTCAAAGAAACTGGAAGGAACATACTATATTAATTTTATGAGAACACAAATAAGAAAATGGGCTAGTATCTTACAGCAGGACTTGTTAACTGGGAGAGAACACTGAGTGCATCCTCCAAACCTGGCCATGAGAAAGCAGCCAATACATATGTTAGAAGAAATGCAAACAAACCAGCAGAAAGAGTTGATCCTGACAAAACATAGGCATAAATTAAAAATTGGAGGGAGAAGAGTATTTGTGGAAAATAATTACTCATTGTATACTAGGCAGAAGAGAAGCAAATTTATTCCAGCAATTGGAAAATGTAGAAAGGCAGGTGTGAGTTTCAAGCTGATGTATACAGCTGTTGTCAGAATATTCCTCCTGGAGGATCAAAGACATTTTTTGATGCAAAACCAGCTATGGAGGAAATGAAGTTTATCCAACTAAAAGTGAGCCAGCAAACAAAAGGGGACTCTTGTCTCTCATTCTTCTGACAATAAAGCTCACAGAAAGACTTTGGGCTTGAACTAAACTCTGGTATTGAGAGACGGAGATCAGAAAGACCAGCAATACCGAAATTATTGAATACATGGGAGACTATAATGCATGTAACACAATTCTGAAATATGGTTTTGCTAGAAAAAGTGGCCAAGAAACCTGGACTTTTGTCAACTTTGTTAAAACTTGTGGGTGGACTGTGAAGCACATACCCAACTTTATATTGTTAATGTTTAGAAGCACATTAAAGGGGAAAAAGAAGTAATCAAAATAACACTGCATGAACAAAAAATTTCAAACAAAACTCAAAAAGTGTCTGCCAATGAATAAATAATTTTATTGACAATAAACGATAAAAAAAAAGTTAAGCACTTTTTTCCTGTATTTCATAAAAATGACAATCAGAACAGACACATTTGAACTTCCTACGTTCTTACATAACATTTTTGGTTACTAGTTTTAATCCTGCACATATGTCACTTTTTGCTTGGTTCCAAGTTCCATTACAGCAGTTGAGAAAAAGAAGTAACTGTAAGTAAAACATTTTGTTTTTATTAGTACTTGTATAAAACATTTCAAGATTTAAATTGCATGTTATACTTTAAAGTAGTTTGTATAGTGTACAGTGTGCATTCAATGGCTATTTTAAATGTGGGTAAAGTCTTTTCAATAACTGGTGTATGTGTTAAAGATATAAACAAATATTATTTTGTTGTAAAAAATACAAGTTTGAAAATATAACTGGAGAAGAAAGGCTGGACAGAAGCAAGTTTAAGTCAATATGATGTGATCATGGGCTTCTGGGGTTGTGTAAAAGTACACCAACTGCACTATGTAGAATTAAGATAACAATTCCACTTGCATTCACTGGAGTAAATGCCTAGATTAATGTGCTTTGCTTAAGCTATAAATGAGTGGGGGGAGTTGCATGGAAATAGGCTTGAAATATATGCCAAAATGAGGAAAACCATGAACATGTTACATTCCTTGCATATGAAATGACATTAGCTTATTTTTCCCATATTAGCAAATGTTCCTGTGGAAGAACTTCATATTTCTGAGTCCCTTCCTTTACTTGTCAATGCTTATAAATATAAAGGGAAAAAGTGGACACACATGCCTAGTTCCTCTGTTCACACATCTCATCAGAGATGAAACCTGGCACTTTAATTTTTACCTCTGAACCTTATTATTGTATCAGGGAATGTAAATGCTTTGATTACTCTACTTATAAAATCCCAGCTAACTTCGTCCAAAGCTTTCTCTGCATGAAGTGCCACCAAGAACAGCATCATCTTACTATCTGCTTCCCTTTGCATCATCATTGTTCGCTTAATTCATTCACTCCAGTGGAACTCGGGAAGTTTGCACTGTACCAATGGGCGTAGCCTAAGCCATTTGACAGAATCAAATTATGTCTTAACATTTCATACATGTGTTCATATCTCTGGAACCATATGGGTGGGTTATGAAAGAAGGATAAGTGGCAAACTCTTCAGCACAAACTACTTCACAGTGGCAGTATTCGTTAGGTTCTAGGTCTTAAACTGAATTTTTTAATACACAGTAACTTTTACATTTGTAATATTTTGTAAACCGCTTACAATATCTCAGCAACCACTCAAGTTACACACATACTGTCAGCAGCATTTTATTCATCCAGTTGACAGCTTTTATATGAGGCTAAGGAGTTCTATGTTACTTGGTTGTTGAGATATTTACAAAAATGTGAAAATTATATATATATATATATATATATATATATATATATATATATATGCATACACACACACACACACACACACACACACATATATTATATCATGAAAACAACAGTTAATATCTCTTTACCTGCACTAGACAGAGGTCAAATATTAATGCAGTTGTGTTTGCCATTGTGTAAGCTTTAAGATGAAATCTTTTAAAACTTTGTACACAACATAGTGTTGGAATTACTGATGCAAATATGAACAAGCAATACTTGACGCCTAGAAACATCAGTAGAAGTTAATTGCAAATGCACCTGGAGGCGTCACTCGGATATAATGAGTTAATGTTTGCCTCCCCTCCACAATACCTCACTGAACCATCTCTATCAATTTTGGCAACACATTTGCCATTCTTTTAGCTATTATAGACATAAAAAAAACTTTATAATTATAGTTTAAAATTGAAATGGGTTTATACAAAGCTAGGTCTAATGGGTCTTTACCATCTTTATGTATTACAGTCATCACTGCGTTCTTCCAGGATGTTGGTGCTTCCCCTCCTTTTAAATTATGTTAAAATCTTCCTAATATTTATAATTTTCTTCCCTCCTAACTTTCAGACTTCTTAGGAATACCATCTGTTCCTAGACACTCTCCTAAATATTGATTATACATCATCTACAAATTACTCTTGTCAAAATTACAGGGAGAGTAAATGACTATAACCAAGGAAAGGACTCTTTTGCGCTGGGAGACAGGATATGAAATGCCTAGAAGTAATAAGGTCTTATGTTTAATTTTATTCGCTGTCAAAAAAGCAAACAACTGGAAATCAAAGTCTAAACCAACTGCATTTGAATTACTCAATATTGTAAAGAGATAAAAGAACTGGAAGATGGACATTCAGAAAAGTGAAAGAGCAAATTACATAAATGGAATCTGTGGGAGCAATACATACAGAATAATGTTCGGGAGAAGGAGCAAGGTTTAAGGGAAGGTATGAATTGAGCAATTCATGTAATGGTAGAGTGATGACAACTCTACAAAAAGAAAACATATATGATGTATAACATATGTAAATACAAACATTTTAATATGGTTTGTTTTCTATCAAACTATATGCACCCATGTCTTAAGTAATCATTTAATAAAGGCATTAAAAAAATGTCTCAACTTAGAAAACTATCCCGACCTGCAATGCACCCATCTGCCAACGTCTCCAAAACTGTCCTCAATACAAAGAAATGGAAAGCCCCAGGATAAAATGCTGCCTTGGCTGTCATTTACATTTATTTTACATGGATTCCTAATAGTATAGCGGAGAAAATCTTAAAGCTACAACCTTGAACACATTCAAACTCCAGCAGTGTTCAACTGATTGATGACGCATTATAGGAAGCTGGTATCTCACTGGTTCAGACCCACATTAGAGCTGAATAAACGACTGCAAAACTCAGAGGAGTCTTCGCATGAAGCTGAACAAATGAGCAGCTTTTGAATTTAAAACTGAAAGCAGAGCAATTGAGAAGTGTGCATGAAGCTACAGTTGAAACAAGGTTTATCTTTTGTTTGCTGAGGCTGTTATTCAAATGTATGCCTAGTCAGTAAGCACATACACAGCTGCATGAGTTACTAGCACAATATAGCTTCTAACCTTTTAGTTTTACGTCTCAGAGAAAGAGAACATGAGCAAGAGCAGTATGCCATTATTTAAAATTGAACGTTTCCTGCTGCTGTTTCAAAGAGATTATCATCATCTTTAAAACACAAGTATTGTTTTTCCTCAAAAGACAACAAGGTGTGTGCATATATCTCTGCGGTTTATATCATGTTAACAATGCCAACTTATATCAAAGATGCAGTTCCTATTGACTAAGACAGAAAAAGAGACTAATAAAATACTTGCAAATGTTTGTTTTTGAAGGAATCTTTCCGACCTTCTCATAACCATGTTGAGGGTTACATCTCTTTTTACATTCTAAGTCTGATATTACACTACCTCAGAAAAGGAAAGTAATATATACTCCCCATTCCAGAGGTGCTATGATCTCAAAGAATCAACTAGAAAAAGTTACAGTCCTCTTCATCAATAGGGTATCCTGCAAACACATGAACAATACTGCTGTTTCGTTGTCGATTGTATTTTGTCACTTTCAGAAAATAATGCTGATGTCCATTCAGTAACTACAGCTTTTGTCAGTCATAAGTTGATAAACTTGCATTTAGTGCATGAACCTAAGATTTTGGAAAGACAAAATATGTGCATCGTTATCACTGGGTGAAAAGACTCATTTTCCAGCACAGGACTATATAGATCTTTATATTATTACGGACTATACAGTATCTTTTCCTCCTACACAGGACTATTCTTCTTCTTCTGGCTTTTCCCTGTTAGGGGTCGCCACAGAGGATCACCTGTCCGCTCATAATTGGCAGTGGAGTTTTACAGTGTCGAGTTGCCAGCCCGGCGCCCAACCTTCCACGGAAGGTACACATATGCACACACTCACACCTAGGGCCAATTTGGAGAGTCCAATCCACCTACAGCATGTCTTTGGGATGTGGGAGGAAACTGGAGCACCCGGAGGAAACCCACGTGACCACAGGGAGGACATGCAGACTCCGCACAGAAGGCACCCCAGCTGAGGATCGAACCAGAGAACCTCTTGCTGTGAGGTGACAATGCTAACCACCGCACCACCGTGGCCGCCCCTACACAAGACTATATAGATCTTAATATTATTACGGACTATACAGTATCTTTTCCTCCTACACAGGACTATATAGATCTTTATATTATTACGGACTATACAGTATCTTTTCCTCCTACACAGGACTATATAGATCTTTATATTATTACGGACTATACATTATCTTTTCCTCCTACACAGCCAAAGGTTAACTCCTACATTTTAGCACACAGCCTAGGCCAATGTTTGTGACAGTGTGTGTGCATGCATGTACATGTTTGACATTCTGTTTAGCTGCTTTACATTTTAGGTTCACTTGATTTTGGTCTCTTCTAACTTGGATTTTAAGCTTGTGCTTTCAAATTTAGTATTATAAAGTAAACATTTATCATGTTTGTGGAGCAGCATTAGGCTACAAATACCAATATCTGACAATGGGAAGTAGCTGATCCAAGGTCAGTATCTCCACACAGTTGTCAACCTGTGCCATGATCAATGTGTGATGATGTACACTCAGTCATAAGTGCACACTGGCTGGAAAAGGTTGCTGCAAGGGTGTGATTTTGCTTTCATCTACTGTACCTCGTTTACTAACAATATTGTTTTTTTTTTTTTTTTTTGTAGCTGAACTACTGAACTGACTCAATTGTAAAATGAATAAGGCCTAGTCCTCGGGTATTTATTCTCAGTTCATCTCCTCAGTGTTGTCTGCTTTTGCTTATTTGCATGTCACAATTTATCTGTCTTACAGCCCGATTGCAAAGGATCGCCTCTTCCAACTGGATCTTGCTGACGTAGACCCAAGTGCCCCTGACACCTGCAAACAATGGATCCACTGTTTAGAAACATTCAGCAATTTGCTAGATTCTGTCGAAGAACTTTACCCCAGCAAAGGAAAGCTTCTGGTTAACTACATCTCTCCTTCAGTATATGAAGTCATTAGTGAATGTCCTACCCACAAAGCCACCATCGACATCTTACAAAAGCTGCACATAAAGCCTAAAAATTAAATCTTTGCTGGTCATCAGTTGACTGCCTGAAAACAGGAAAGAGGCCAAACTCTTGATCAGTCTTCTTGATAAAAAAAAAGAGCAGGAATTGAATAATTTATGTAATGTTGCTTAGGTTATATGATATATAGCAACAGTAGGTAGGGCATTAACAAAAGACAAATACATAAATAATGTATGTGAAGTATAAAGTTTGTAAATGTGAACTTATTAATACAGTATGATTACTTTTATATAAATGTAAAGTTGCCTATGTCACAATAAAATTCAATTAAGGTGTTTAAAAAAAAAAAAAAAAAAACTCGATCAGTTTGTCCAAAAATGTAATTCATTGGCCAAAGACTGTAACTTTAAAGCTGCCACAGCTGAACACTACTGAGATGATGCCATGAGAGATGCATTCATCAGCGGTATTCAGTCAAGTCACATTTGGCGAGGTCTACTCGAACAACAAACATTAAAATTTCCAAAGCGTCTTTGATCTAGCAAGATCACTGGAAATGGCCCATGCACAGCCACAGTCCTACCAGAACTCTATCTTGTCATGCTGTGGTGTCTCCTCAGTCGACGGTAGAAAGAGTAACACAGATACCATTTGCCTTCCATCTGTTGACAATGATCCATGTGCCGCTGTTAATTTGAAGTGCTACTTTAGTCGTCACAACAGACATCCATGATCAAAATGCCCAGCTAAAGACATGTAATGCAGGAAATGTGGTAAGAAGGGTAATTTTCAAAAGGTATGTTTGTCTTATTCCAGAACTAAACAGCCAGCCTAAACAAACCAATCTCTTTCTTGCATTATCACTGTAGTGGCTCCAGGCTGCCTTGCTAATTTATCAGTCAATGGAGTCAAACTACATGCTCTAAGAGACACACGGAGCTCAGAGAGTTATGTAACATCCTCCATAGCTCATAAATATGGTTGGCCTGTGCACAGTTCCTGAAGCAGAATTACAATGGCAGCTACTTGGTTGACAATCTTTACACAAGGATACTGTCATGTTTCCATGCAATACAACCGTACAGGTTACGACAATTTCAAACTATCCATTTTGCCTAATCTCTGTGCCGATATTCTATTGGGTCATGACTTTTACAAGCTGCACTCAATAGGTAGAAATTCCTTTCGCAGAAACCAAACCCCCATTCACTCTCAGCAAATTAATCACTGCTCAAATCAAGGCTCCACTACTTCTCCAGCATTAATCACCAGACTGCCAGCCTATAGCAATGAAATCTAGGTGCAACAGCCCTTCCAACGAAATCTTTATAAAAGCTGAGTTCAAACAACTGATAGCCAAAGGCATAACTGAACCCTCTAACTCACGCTAGAGAGCCCAGGTTCTGATCACTGCAAAAGGAAGGGACAGAAAGTGAATGGTCATCGACTACAAACAATAAATCATTGTATGCATCTTGATGCCCATTCTCTTCCGAGAAAAGATGAGATGATTCAAAAAGTGGCACTTTATGAGGCATATAGCACTTTCGATCAAAAAGCGCTTACCACCAAATACTGACAAGAGATAAGAAACAATACACCTCCTTTGAGACTTGTGGCAGACTATCAATTTTGTCATGCACCATTTGGCTTGACTAAAGGTGTAGCCTGTTTTCAACATGCTAGCGATGAAATAATTGCATCTGAGCAACTGCGTAACACAAGTGCTTACATTGATAATGTCACTATCTGTGGAAAAGATAGAGATGATCATAATAAGAACTTGCAGAGATTTTGTGAAGATGCCAAACAATATGTTCTAATGTTCAATGATGTTGCTCGGCTACAAGGTATCTAAGGAGGTAAATCAAGCCAGACTCGGAAACTAGAGCCTTTGCAAAAACTGCCCCTCCACTGAAATCTCAAGTCTCAATGAAGAGTAGTATGGATTTTTGCCTACTATTTGCCTACTATTCCTAGTGGATATTTCAGTTTTTGGATAAAATTCACCGTCTTGTACATTATACAACCATCCCACTGCCTAAAGCTGTGGTGGATACATTTGAGAATCTTAAAAAGGAGCTTGAGAATGCCGCCTTGTCTACAGCCGATTATAATGTCCCACTGATTATGAAGACAGAGGCTTTGGAAATCACCATTGCTGTCAAACTAAACCAGTACAGAAGGCCTGTGGCCTTTTTCTCCAAGATGCTGTCACCATCTGAGAGGTGCTATTCAGCTGTCGAAAAGGAAGCATATGCAGTAGATGAATCAATTTTAAAATGGAAGCACTTTCTTCTGGGAAATCATTTTAAGCTGGTTACTGACCAAAGATCAGTCGCCTTTATGTATGACAACACAAAAGGAAGATAATGATAAAATATAGCACTGGAGAGTTGAGCTTTCACCTTTTCACTCTGACTTCATTTAATCAGCCTGGGAAGGAGAATCTCGCCACTGATGCCTTATCTCGTGTGTGTTCTAGGTCATTTCCTTCTCTTGTTGACTTAAGGTTTTTACATGACTCATTGTGTCATCCTCGTGTTGCCCGCTTGATGCATTTTCTATGATCCAAGAATCTTCCATTTTCTTTCAAGGAGGTATGAACCATAACCTCAAATTGTACTATATATGCAGAAGTAAAGCCATGTTTTTACCATCCTACAAACACCAGGCTCGTAAAGGCTGCCTAACCTTTTGAGAGATTGAGCATAGATTTTAAGGGACCTCTTCCTTCCACAACATGAAATCAGTATTTGTTTACCATTCCTGACAAATATTCAAACTTTTTTGCACACCAAAGGAATTGCAATCAGCAGGACCACCCCTTACAACCCCCAAGGTAATGGTCAAGTCGAGTGTCTAAATGGTACACTTTAGAGGGCCACTACTCTGGCTTTAAAAGGTGCAAAGACATCCATGGAACAGTGGGAAGATGTTTTGTTCAAGGCTCTTCACTTGATCCGATCTCTACTGTGCACAGCCCCCAATGCAATGCCACAAGAAAGGTTGTTTCAATACAATCGCAGGTCTACTAATAGCACTGCAGTTCCAATTTGGCTCACATCTCCTGGCCCTGTGTTGCTTAGAAATAATAATAGGTCCTCTAAATATGATCCGTTAGTAGAGGAAGTGGAACTCCTGCACATGTTCAACTTGCCAACAGAAATCAGGAGACTGTTTCAATCCAGCAGCTAGCATCCAGGGGCAAAGATAACTCTGAACTGTCACATCAAACTACTAAATCACCCACAACAGCCAAAAAGCACAGCAACTCAACTGACTGAACCGAAAAATGGAGGACCAGATGCTGATCCCCAACACCTAGGATTGGTAATGCATTCTTTATATCATCTGCAAACCTGCAGCACCAAATGGAAAATGATGGGGGAAGTGCAATTATGAAATCATACCAATATGAGCCCAACTATGATTTCCAAGGAACCCTTCGACAGGCAACTGACTCAAACATGATTCTGAATGTCCAGTTAGTAAAGCCAATTACTGACCCAAGGTAATACATAAGGGTTCAATTTATAAGAAATCAGGTGACAATTTTTTTCATGGGGAATACTGCCAAATATCCTACACAAATCCAGAAATATCACATCTAATGCAAGCCCAAACTTAAACTCCACTATTACTTTATAAAAATGGATGAGGACATCAAATCTACCAGAGAAAAGAGCATATTGGTTTAAATTCACCAATTTAATAAAAATTAACTAAGTTTCAAGGGCAATTTTTCTAATAACTTTTCAACAATTGAAATTAAACTTATAAGCAGGTAGTTTTTCAGGATCCTGAATATTACCTCCTTTAAATAATGGAACAATAACAGTTCTCCATAATACAAGATCTTCAAATACTGTGGGCAAGTCTTTTATAGTAAAGCTTACTGAATTTATATACCCAGATGTATACTTTAAACCAGGGTTGTCCAACCTTTTTGACTCAAGGACCACATACCATACAGTCCAGGGGCCACTTACCATACTTGGCAAGGTTTGGGGGCCACATTACTATGCCTAACACATATCTGTTCATTCAAAACAATTTTATCTGACAACTGAAGGACAGATAAAATGCTTTGGTGGACCCGATTGTGGCCCTAGAGCCACCTGTTGGACACCCCTGCTAAGCAATGTGAAGCAAAAGACTCACTAAAAATGTTAACCAACTGCTTACTATCTTTTTAACACCCTATTGTCAAACATATGTTGCAAAGGTGTTCCATTAAGGTTCACTGTATTTTTAGCATGAGTGAAAAAGGATTTTGTGTTATCTAATGAACTGACAGCAAGCTCCCTCTCATATATATCTTTACTGGCAAATGTTATCTTAGCTAAAGTTTTAGAAGCTTTACTGAGTCCTTCTCTTGTCTTTACTGCTGTAAATTTCTTGCATATTTTAAGAGATGACTTATTACACAGTCTGATCATTTTTTGTTCAACCAAGGAGATTCACCATTTGGCTCAGTGGATTAAGGAGCTATTAATGAGCAATTTCCTGTTGTCTAGTAGTGCAAAGTTTGATTCTCTCAGCCTCCACTGCCTAACTGTGTGACTCTGGGCAAGTTACTTAACCTGACACCGCTGCTCCAGGGCTAAGTGTGAAAAAGGTTGATGGAGATTCATTGCTCTATGCCAGAGAACAAATACAAATACATAAATACCTTGTTAAGTACATATTATGTTAACATGAAGAACACATTTCTCTTTTAACTGGATGGTAGTAATCACAGAAAAGAAGCACTGACATGCAACTGGGGTTGGTAAATTCAAAGCATTGGGGAGGGCTTCTGGAAGCAACTGAATGGGTGGGGCTCTATTACATCAGTACAAAATACATGACAGCCCACACTCAAAGTCAGCTCTCTATCCTTTAATGAAATTACATATATAACTAAAAGAAATTCATATATCCTTATGATCTAAGGATATAGACCACAACATACAGCTATCATAGCATACCAGTTTCGCCACCAAGGCTTCATCAGTGCTATGAACTCAACCAATACAAAACACTTTAAATAACACTTCCTTTGTTAGCATTGGACATTACAAATGGTCATTAAGGCCAAGTGCATATAAAGTACCCAATTTAATGATCCACAATTTTTCTTTGTAATCAAACAGTGAATGCCAACTCACCTTATTTTTCTGTTGTAACGTATTCTAGCAATAATAATAAAAGTAAATCTTGCAGAGGTATGTTTTTCAGTGTGTTTATATAAAGCACTGTCAGTCTTGGCACATCTGATATCATTTAAATGCTTGGACATCCTAAATTGTAAAGGATGTGATGTTTGTCCCACATAAAATGCAGAACATGTGCAAGTTGCTAGATACCACCCAATCACTACTACAATTCTCATGCACTAAAACGTCAAAAACTTGTGATGTGTTTTTGGATGTAAATTTATTATCTTTCACTACATATTTGCAAAAATTACAATGTTCACAAGGACAACAACCAATCAATGATTAACCATCCAAACTCATTTGGTTCACGCCCCATCCTTATGTACTTTCTTGTAATGATTAAACCAAACTGCCATCGTCTTTCCTCTCCTGTATGAAAAAAGATATTTATGAGGTATTATTTCCCTTAACCTGTCATCCATTAATAAGATGTCCCAATGTTTATACGCTACAGTTCTACAAAAAGATGCATCATTTCCAAAACTAGTAATAAACCTTAAAGGTTGCTAAACCTTATTATTAACCTGATATTGCAATAAAGTACACTTATTTATTTTATTTGTGGATATACATGCCTGATTTACTACATATTTAGAACAACTTCTATTACAAAACCTATGAATATGGTCCTCTATTACATCAGGTCAATGAATGGGTGGGTTTCTATTACAGCAGTTCAGTGACTATTACTTGTGATCAAAACAACAGATGGGGTAACATACTTTCAACTACAGATTGCCTTAGCATGCATCCACTCATTATAGCCACTTTACTGAATATCAACACCTCAGATATCTGATTGCAATCAACAAGGTCATGCTTAGGTGAAGTGGAGCTCTGGACAAAGGGCTCGCTGCTGCAAACTACTTGTCTGCACCTACAATGTGCCTCTTCCCTGTTGTACTCTCATCATGGTCCCACATTATCAACGTAGTTTACTTTGTTCTTGTTTTTTCACACTTGGAGCTAAAAAGTAAGACATGCTTTATAAAACAAAACAAAAAAGAATGTCCACAGTGATTTTAACCACACACACACAGACACAAATATGGCCAGTTACAGCCAAATGTATCCAAAATCCACTTTGTCCTTCAAACCAATACTTTATCATACAGAATAAACAATTTCATCAATTCACATAAGGACATCTTCAGACTCTGACAGCCATAAAAAAACTCACCTCATAAAACAGTAAACATACTAAAGCAAAAAAAAAAAAAAAAAAAAAAATGAAATCATTTTTAATTTATTTATTTTTATTTAACATTTATTTACTGGGAAAATCCGACTTGGAACAAAGCCAATTTTCAGTGTAGGCCTGGGAGAAACATTCCAGATGCATGTCTTTGTAACATGGGAGGAAATCCACACTAACACAGGGAGGACATACAGACTCCACAAAGAAGGAATCCAGCCGAGAATCGAACCAGAGAACCGCTTGCTGTGAGGCAACAACACTACCACTGCACCACCAAGCATTCAAATCATATATAATGTTTTAATGTTTTGTAAGCAGAGTTACCTGGTAATTAGTTAAAAGTCAGAAGATGTCTGATTGTGAACAGATGATAGTGCAGATGGTTTGAAGGGTTGACTTTCAGATATTTTTTCTGGTTTTGTTTTGCTGTTTTGAATATCTCGTGTCAGGTGTTTGTCCTTTCTGTTAATTAAAGAACTGTATGACTGTGACTGCAAACTTCAGATGTCTGATATGCAAAGCTATGGAACGCATCATCATGGACCTAATAAACAAGGATTCAGGGAATCTTCAAACTCTGAATCCTACACAGTTTGGTTCTCTGAAGGGTAGATCATGCCTGCTCAACCTGGTTGACTTCTTTGAGTCAGTCACCAGAGCTGTGGATGAAGGCAAGGTGGATCATACAGCCTACCTTGATCTGGCCAAGGCCTTTGATACCATTCCCCACTCAGGAATCATAGAAAAACTCACTAAGCTAGGCATCAACCCCTATATCACTAGGTGTGTTGCAAACTGGCTCACAGATAGAACCCACAGTGTGAAAGTAGCTGACTCCAAGTCAGACTGCTGACCAGTCACGAGTGGAGTCCCACAGGGTTCTGTTCTGGGTCCACTCCTGTTTGGTATCTACTTCTCTGAAGTTCAGGCCAACATGAAGGGACTCTGGCTGACAAAGTTCGCAGATGATTGCAAGTTGGGAGCTGCTACTAACTCCCCAAGTGATGTTGACATCATACAGAAAGGCCTTACAGAGACCAATGACTGGTTTCAGAACCATGCCCTTAAGCTCAATGCCAGAAAATGCCATCATCCCCTTTGGGAAAAACCTAGTTCCCATGAATTACCACATTGATGGTAGTCCACTGAACACAGAAGGCGTTATAAGAGATCTGGGAACACAGGTTGACAGCAACCTCTCTTTTGACCACCACATTGCCACTGTAGTCAGAAAGTCCTATGTGGCACATCTCATTACCAAGGGTTTGCATCCAGGAAGAATTGTCTCCCTCTACTCTTCCCTCATCTTCGAGTACAATGCCCCATTTGACATGTACCTCACTAGACACCTGCAACAACTGGAGAAGCTGCAAAAGTACCTCACAAAGAGGATCCTAGGCCTTAAACACTTGTCCTATATGGACAGACTCAAAAAACTCCAACTATTCTCCATCTCATATCGCCTACTTAGAGGCAATCTCTGCTTGATTTACAAAGCCATGTCTGACCCAGCGCTGTTAAAAATACTACCTCTAAAGAAATCCCAATCCCTCCGCACCACATGCCCAGGGACCTCAACCTCATTACCACAATCAACAGAACATGCTGGAGGGACAGGTTCATAACCCAGAGACTGCCCATGCTATGGAAAAGACTTCCCATACATGTCAAACAGAGCACCTCACTGGCCCTCTTCAAGAGAAATCTTGATGAGTGGATGGGAAACAGAAAATTCACCACTGGGGATTACTCCAGTGGCTCTACTCAACAGAGGCACTGGGAGCTAAGGTCGGGTGGCACAATGCCAGGATAACCCTATGGGCTACGCTTGTAATGGCTCCAGGGCCATTAGCCTAGTACACACTTATGAATAAATAAATGCATACATGTATAAACAACTACCACACAGCTCACTACTGTCAGAATATAGTGTGTGCCCCACTGCAACAAAATCTCTCTCAACGCCTTAGCTAAAAAAATCAGGGCAAATATTGCTTTCATATACTTAGAAAGTAGCTAGAGTACCATGCTTTGCAATAGCACACTTTTTCTTTTTTTTTTTACTGTCCATAATTATTGTTCAGGAAATAAATGCATGTTGATGGAAAACCTTTTGCTGTATTACTTTTTAAAGCAAAGTACGGTCTTTATATTTATAATTCTTAATTGTGGGTCTTTTATTGTTGTTGGCTTGGCAAACAACATTGAAAGACCCAAAATAACAATTATAACTATAAAGAGAATAATTTGGTTTAAAAATGAATACAGCAAAATGTTTTCCATCAACACGCATTGCCTGAACAATAATTATGGATTTATAATTCCTGGCTTTACTGACATTAAAGCTCGGTGATTTACCAGAAAAAAATCAAACATTTTTCATGAGACAGAGCAAAAAAAAAGGTGGCAAAATCATGCACAGTTGAGAGTGTAGTCACCCATCCCCCAACACACAACTGACACATACACACACTTTAAATATTTTACCTTCCTAAATGCTGGCTTACCTTTTGCAAAATAAACCCACTCTTCTGCCCTGTTTCTGTGCACTAATGCCTCAGCTCACTTTCAATCTCATCCTGCCACAGTCTAAGCCAATAGGAAGGGATCCTTGCTGCTTCCAGCAGCAGCACAGTCACATGTTTGTTGAGTGATGTTTTGAATGTTTTCAACAGCTGTGAGGATTGGTACACAGCAAAATTTAGCAAGCCCAAAGTCAGGCTATTTTCAGAACAGCTCAGAAAACAGACTTGGGCAGGTTTTTTTTTTTTTTTTAATATAAGCTTGGATCACCACTGAAGAAGATGCCTATACTAAAGCACTGGAGCCAGTATGTTGTACATGAATGCCATTACGTGTTGACAGTAATTCATAAATAAATGTGTTTTCTAACATAACTGTGACCCTGTGGATTTATACATCTCTCGGTGCTTCACTGACAATACTGTATTGCTGGTTATGTCACCTGCGCACACAGAACTTTTCCTGGTTCATGCCATTCACTTCTGGATGTGTTTCATTTTAGGTAAATGAAGTCCAATATTCTAACTTCCAAGATTAGAAGCCCACATTTTGCAAACACAGACGGAGCTCCTCTCTACTCTTTAGATCACCACTGACTCCTCCTACAGTGCATCAAAATCCCATCTCCCTTTCCAAGAGGCAAGCATCTCTATCACCTCAGAGCTCATTCAGTGTCATTCTGGGACCCAATCTTACTTCAGAGATCAAGTTCTGTGCTTCCCTCTTTCTAGCCCTCCCTATCTTTAAGAAGAGCATGGCATTTGCCATGCAGGGCAGGTGGAAATCCTCTTCTTCCCAGACTACATCAAGATTACAGCTTCACAACCCCCACAGGCAATATTAGGGAGTACTATACTACATGACCACGCCAGCTTAGACCTGAAGAGAGAAGCCACCATGGCTGGCCAGATTCCACCTGGCCCTTGAACTAACTGGCATTAGATAAGTCTCCCTCAAAGTACTCCACAGGCTCAGATGCTGCCTGGCAATATGCCCAAGCTGAGGATAAGCACAATGTCTTAGTAGAGTTATGCCATATGCAGTCTTCAGTTGCACTGACTCCAGTCTTAGGTTCAACATTTTGTTTAAAGTTGCTTTTAATGAGTGCAGAACACTGGATTTAATTTAATTCTTGTTACTGGGTCCACCACATGATGCGAATCCAGTGACAAACCATGGTTATTTGCATCACTGAAACTCTTCAATGTGTTCTTCTTTCACTCCACTGTCAATGGTCTTTGCGTGACCTTTCTTTGGGTGAGTCTCTCAATGTTTTTTTTGTTTTTTTTTATATATCATACACATATGACGAGTCTGTTGGTTCAGACATCACGGCTGGACTACACTCAATATGACACATCTCTAAGGGCATTCTGTGCACTCAGAATTTGACTTGTGCGTCTGCAGCTTCTGGTTCAGTAACTAATTTATGATCACATCAGTAGAATTCTGCTCAGCTATTTTCATGGCTTTCAGTCTCGTTCGTTTCTGCCATTTTCTATACTGGACACCTCACTCATTTTCAAAAGATTAGCCTCATCTCTCTTTCTGCTTGAGGAAATTATTTTTCTTTTGCACATTTGTTGGTACAGTATAACTTTTTTGTATTACCTCAGCATGGCAAGCAATGGTAGGCAGACGTTGTTTAACTCAGTCTGCTTCTTCAAAATATTTATTCATGACTTTATTTTCAGTGGTACGCTCAAGAACAGTATCATACATTTTATTCATTTTGTAACAACTTTCTGTTTTCTTCCTTCATAGCAATAAGGCTTTCATTATTTTTGCAGTTTTGTTCCAGCTCCGGGACATCGTTCTTAAGAAAATTTAAGTAACTATTACTGCATCTTTGTACTTCTTTGCATATAGTCTTTTTGAGTTCCTCAGTGATTAGTGCCAACTCTTTATTTTCATTTATACTTTCAAATTTCATTTACTGTATAAGCTGGGTCACTTCACAACTGTAAGCACAAGTTTGTGTATAGTTCTTTACTTTGTTCGCAGTCTGTTGGAGTTGAGCCTTGAGTTAGGGATTCTCAACTAGCACATTCTGATACTTTTAGATCAAACATATGTTATTAACATTTAGTAGCTCCTGCTAAAATGTTTCTTTTTCACAAAGTCATCTTGGCTCTGAAACAGAATTTTTTTTGCCTTTTAAGTTTCAACACCAGGTCAGTTTGCTCGTTTTCCTTTTGGCTTGTGATGTTACCTGACTTAGCACTTTCTGTCTTACTTCTGTATTTCACTGTCCCCACTTATACAGAAAAGTCAGACAGTAAAACAAAAAAAAAAAAAAAAAAAAAATTCAACAATTTCTTTGTTTTATTTTGTCACTTCTTTTGTGGTCCATGGTCACACAAAAACTTGGTAAACTATTTCCATCTTCAGAAGCTGCGTGTTCCAACACTGCTATCAATTTTTTTCAGCTTGCAGACATATCCCATTGGCTGCATCAGCATTTCTACATTCTCAGTTAATTTCCTAACTTTGCCTTGTAGAACTATATATAATGTTGACAGTGTCTCATTTTCTTTTTCTTGTTTGTGATTAGTCATTCATTGCAGAAGTATATTTCCTGCAACAAGCTCCATTGCCTTTTTTTTACAAATTATTCACTTCATAAAAAGCCTCTAACATAAAACCAAAACTCTGATTTTCAGCATCTACTTGCCTCCTCTTAAATTGGAACTTGAGCACAGTTGAAAATTCCTGGTAAACAAAAGGAACAAACGAATAAATACTCCAGCTCTCTTAGAATCGCTAGAGCCAGAATAATCACTTTCAAATCAAGTTACACTTTTAACATTCATGTGTTCCTGCCTATCAGAGATATTATGATGCAAAACATACTCATTCTGCTGTACCACAGTGTAGTACAGCGCAGTCTGTGACTAGTCTTACCTGTCCAACACCACTTACTTTTGTGAACTCATGTTGGTGTATCTTAGCAGAACTCAACATCTGTTCACATTCCATGATGGCAGCACAGGTATTATTACATTATTACCCTTTTTGCCCCTTTAGTTTCACTACAGGTAAACTGTAATCAGTGTCATCAGGCTTGCGCACTATATGTCTTATTTTACTTACAATATACCCCTATTTCCCTGTCTCGACTGGAGCGCCTTCTGTGTGGTGTCTGCATGTCCTTCCTGCGGTTGAGTGATGTTAAAGACATGCAGGTAGGTGCGTACGTAAATGGGTGTGCCTTCTTTGAAGGTTGAGCATCGGGCTGGCAACTCGGCACCATAAAAATCCACTGCCGATCATTAGCGGACCAGAGTTCTGCTGTGGCGACCCCTAACCGGGAAAAGTTGAAAGACAATTATTACACCCCTATTTCCCTGTTACTTGGTTTTACTTTTAGAACCTGCACCTTACACAACAAAACTGACACCAAAGTTTTGGTAAAGAATTTTACTATATACCTTTTTACTTCACGTTTTTAGCATAATGACACTTTTATTTTCCATGGTAACCTTTAACTACCATGAAGACACAATTTTAATGCTGCAGCACGTCTTCATATGGGTGCAGGCATTACGAATAGTTCACTACTCATGAAGACTTTTTTTATTTTTTAATCAGGATTCTCACACACACTGCCACAGTCAGTACCTAATAGTATTCAATGTTGTACAAAATGTTCCTTTTGTCAGTGCTTTCCACACAACGAATACACAGCAACTAGTAAGATTCAGTGCTGCATAAAGGTCTAATATTTCTTTAATTTTGGTTTCACTTCAAAACAGGACAGCAAAAACATTAAGTTTTCAGCAGTATCTACCAAACAACACATTTTAAGAGCAATACAGTTTACTTCAGAAAGCAGTAGCACAGTCATTTTCACTTATTTTAAACAAAGAGCTACTCACAGATGAAAGAAAAGTCTGATTCATATTAGCAGTGTTATTCCATTGTTGCGACATAAAATGCAAAAGAAAAAAGCACACACACGGCCTCAATGTACTATTCGACAAAAATAAAAAAACAGCACGTTAAAACTGAAAACTCTTTTTAATAAGAAATAATGGTAAGCGCTTTTGCAATTTACAACTGCTTCATCAGACCACAAAGAATAAAAACATGACATCACTTAAATACAATCTTGTTCAATCAAAACATTAAAACCAACCAATGAAAACAATTACATTCAACATAACTTGGATACTAGCAGTCATATAATCCCCCTTACTATTCCATTCATAGAAATTACATAATTACCATTCATCCTAAAACATAGGCTATGATATCAAACATAAACATAGAAAATAAACAAAAAGTCATCTTTGAAACCAGTACTTAAAGCGAAGAAGCTTAAAAGATATAAATTCATTCAGCCCTGAACCTCTGCTGGATCTCAATTTTAGGATCCAGCGAAGTTCAATACGTTCAGTTTCATTGACTAAATCAACCAGTCTTGAGCCTTCCTGCAATGCAATGTTTCCAAAACCAAAAACATAAATATATGCCCCTCACCCTTCTCATTTAAGTGCTTAGCAACTGCACTACAACTATAACTTTTGTAAGCACAATAGTACTGATTGCAGATACATTCATGTAGGCGCCTGTTGGGTTTGCCGACATAGAACGATCCGCACAACTTACAATGAGCTAGATAAACAAGATTCTGAATATTGCAATTTGCTCTAGCTTTCAAGTAATATATCAGCCCATCATCTGGATGTACAAAACTTGTTGATTCATCTAAAAACTGACAAATAGAGCATCCCAAGCATCTCTTGGTACCTAAAGTATTAGCCCCGTCTTCTATCCCTGTCCCTTTAGGATAGCAGAATCTCCTATTCAATTATTTCTTATTTTTACAGCCAAGCTTAGGTTTAGATTTTACCATTCTGGCAATTTCATCATCCATATTCAAGATTCTCCATTTCCTATTAATAATCTCCCTCAATTCCTTACTATCACTACTATAATTTGTTGTTATTTGTCTTTCGGCTTTTTCCTGGTAAGGGGTCGCCACAGTGGAACACCGGTCTGCTAATGAATGGCAGTAGATTTTTACGAAACGCCGAGGTGCCAGCTTGACACCCAACCTTCAACGAAGGAATGCCCATTTACGCACATATGTCTTTTGAACGCTACCCAACCGCAGGAAGGACATGCAGACTCCACACAGAAGGCACTCCCAAGCCAAGCCAAGAATCGAACGGGAGAACCACTTACTGTGAGGTAACAACGCTACCGCCATACAAAATTAACTCATTGTTATATGTACTTTCTTTATCCTGATCAGATGGAGGGGAGGAAAAATACAGCCTCCCATCGATAGTTCTAATATGTTTAACTGACTTGCAAGCCCCACCTGTCTCTGTTTTTTTTATATCTTCTGTCAACAAAATCTGCTCTAATCTGTTTTAAACCTTGCTCAAAATCTCCTATTCTAGAGGAGAGTCTGAAAGTTCTCAAGGCTTGCCTCTTAACAACATGACGGAATTAGAAGGAATTTAGAGATTGTTGGTGTTTTTATCGTCTGTCGACAATCTCTTTTTGCTTTGGAAAGCTGATAGTACTTAGACAAAAAGTCATCTCTTAAGCTTCTTTGCTTTATTTTCTATGTCCATGTTTATGTTTAATATCATAGCCTATGTTTAAGGATGAGTGGTAATTAATTAGTCTTCAGTTTTAACGTGCTGTTCAAAGTGCCATTTTTTATTTTTGTTGAATAGTACATTGAGACCGTGTGCGAGTGTGTTTTTTTCTTTTTAATTTCAGATTGTTTTGAGAGAACTACATATTGTGTACCAGAGAATTTTGTTTTTTTTCTGCTTGCATTGTTACATCATACTATACATGCACTCTCTCTCTCCCCAAAAGCTTCAGACTCCCCTCTCCATGTTACAAAGCTATAAGCTTTACAATCATTCTTCTTTTATTGCAAAGACTTTAGTTACTTGAATTTTCTTTTTTTCAGCAAATAGTTTAAATGTCTCAAAACTTCACCAGTATACTTTCCCTGTTAGTTAAACAGCACAGCGTAGACATGTTCTGGGTTTATATTTAAGCATTAGTAATTCGGAACTGCTTTAGAAACATCGTACCACTAAACCTATAGTCGCATTAACACTTCATGCACTGATCAGGTTGTAGTTGAAAAAACAGTGCAGTCCAACTTTCCTGTGCACAGACTTCAGAAAGTTTTGATTTCTTTTCTGAGTGCAACAATTGTCCTCAATACATCATTACTGAACATAATACTCTACATTGCTAGAAAGCTTTCCAATGCTTTTAAATCATTCACTGCTCCATTATTCCTTAAGTAAATTACTCTTCCATACTATGCATGTACTAGCAAGATTTACTTTAATATGGGAAATTTAGAACACTTTTCCCCAAGTCCACAGGTGATTTGAAAAGACAAATAATTTCTGAAGTTTTATAACACTCATCAGCTTTAGTACTTTTCTTTTAATAATATTTTTCAGTTGTACTTCATGCTACAAGAACATTACCCCAACACATATCTTTCAGCAACTTATGACACTCAACAGGAACATTTCTGGTAAGCAAAGTTTCAGCAATTTGCTTTGCACTTTTGGTAAATTAATCTCTGCAATTTACAATGCACTTCTTTAGAAGGAAATCTTTCAGCAGTATAATAGGACTTCTTTTAGGAAAAAGTACTTGTCATTCTACCACCATTTTCATGCAGACATTAAGTGTTGGAGGTGTGAAGGGGAAGAAAAAGGTAATTGGGAATATATTTTCTGGGAGTGCAGTAAGTTGGTGGATGTTAAGGATTCCCTGCAGGATGCACTGTTGGAGATGTTGGGTGGGCAGATTAGTCTGACAAAGTAGATGATTTTTCTGAGCTATGATACAGAATCAGAATTGTCTAGACATGGTAAGGCCTTGCTGCGTCTAATAATGGTGGCTGCCAAAAAAGCAATTAATAGAAAATGGAAATCAAAATCAAAACCTACTATACGGAAGTAGCGAATATAGTAACAGAGATAAAACATCTGGAACTGAGATCTTTAAAAAAGGGTAGGAGCAAACTACATACAAAAAAATGTGAATCATGGGAACAATACATACAAGGGAGGCATGAGGTCTAAAAGGCAGCAGGACTTAAATGAGCTATGTAATGTAAAAGGCGGCAGGAGTTAAATGAGCTATGTAATGTTTAAGTGAGAAAGATTGGGTAGATTATGGGTGATGCATGGTGTTTACAACTGGGAGTGGGTGATGCGTGGTGTTTACAACTGGGAGTGTGTCTGTGTGGTTTGTGATGTGGGATACTTGCAACTGGGATTGTGCTGGTGTGGTTTGTTTTCAAGTACATAGATGTATGTTTGCCTATGTGGTAAGTGATGGTTTAAGTAAAATGTTTCCTGTTTAAAAAAAAAAAGCAGAAATTGAATAACTTACGTAATATTGCTTAGGTTATATGGTATATAGCAATATATGTGAAGTACAATGTTTATGTTAATATAGCTTGATTACGTTTATATGAATGTAAATTTGCCTATGTCACAAGTGATAATTCAGTAAAGATGTTTGAAAAAATTTACTTCACTTATTTCACTTTCAGAATCTAGCTTTTATACAGTGCTCTGCTTGGATTTGAAAGTGAAATAAGTGAAGTAAATTTTTTCAAACATCTTTACTGAATTATCACTTGTGACATAGGCAAATTTACCCCCCACCACTCGCACATTTCAATACACACACACACACACACACACACACACACAAAGTCTGACAGAAGTGGTATGTGCAACTCAGAAGCATTTCCATATCACTACAATGCACTTACCATTAGCAAATCTTAAATACTGCCAAAAGGTAGCAGCTCTTCATTGAGATTTTCTTTCTCTCTCTCACTGCAGTATGGTGTGGTAATCCACCAAGAGTAACAGCCTTTTTCTTTCTACATTTGAGGAAACTAACTCATATCACATTAGTACTTGCAAGCAATAATGAAAGAATATACTATTGTAACTTAGTACATTTTTGACCAAACTTTGCCTGACACCAGTGTAGTATACTCAGCACTCTGGAGACTCACTTCACAGTTACAGTGACATTATGCAATGCAAGTTATTTACAGTACAACCATACCATCTCAAGGTTATTTCCAATACACAAAACATAATAGCAGGACACTCGCAGTTCAATCAATCCATCCTCAACTCCTTTCTCCCATTTTGCACATGGGGTCGGGATGTCACTTCAACAGTAACAATCATCTCGAATACAGGTTTACACCACTGGGTGGCTAACCCTGCCACAGTAGTTCATCCGTACCTCTAAAATGTCCAGATTTTCACAGAATGCCCAGACTTATGCCACATATTTTTGGTCTGTTACTCATAAAATTTGAGGTTTTCTTGACAAATCGCTGAAGATTGAAGTTACTAAATAATGACAGACATTTGAGTTTTAGATATCAGATTATTTAGCAAATACATACTAATGCAAAACCTGTTATTATATCAACTTTTTATGTTTATAAAAGCAATATTTAAATTCTGTCCCTGTTTTTGGACCTTGTCCCCCCATTATTTTTGGCTTTGTCCAGGTTTTTTATGCTAAGAAGTTGAGAGGTACGCATACCACTCACTCGCACTTACAGCCAATTTAGAGTGTCCAATTCACTTACTGCACCTCTTTGGAATGTGGGAGAAAACCAGAAACCCACGTGACCGCACCTAGGATGCACAGACTCCGCACAGAAGGCACCCCAGCTGAGAATCGAACTGAAGAACTTCTTGCTGTAAGGCGACATTGCTAACCATTGCACCACCACTGCCACCCTATCTCCCAGTTCAATGTAGGCACACAACTAGTTCACTATTCCAGCCTGCAGTGTTACAGGTCCCAAGCGTTGCAACCACAGGCTGCATTTTTCTCTGTTCTGTAGGTTACTAGGATCCTCTTTACAAGAGGCAAACTTCTCTGCCTATCCATAGGTACACCCAGCATCTTTATCCAAGTCCAAATCACCTCTCCCAGTTGACAGACCAACATCTCTGCTTCTATTTCTCTACCTGTCTTTTGCATTACAAGATGTAGCTTTCTCCATGTAAGACACATGTGGACCCTCACCCTCTCACTGCTCAAAGATTAAGGCTCTACAAGCCCCAAAGACATCACAATGGGGTTGTATACCACCAAGGAAAAAAATAAATAAACACACACACACACACACACACACACACACGCACACACACACGCACATACATATGTAAAATATATATATTGTTAAATTAAGGAGTTTTATTTTAAAGTAATTATTAGACATTAGACAGGCTAAAGGGTAAAATAAATTGTGTTTTATTTATGCATAAAAGACAGTTAAGCAGAAAAAAAATAACCTTGCTGGTCAAGCATGAGAGACAGTTTATTAGAAAGGAAAGATAAGCATAAAGTGTGCAGAAAATACAAAAATACAGAATGTTCTTTTTGTCAAGGAAGATACAATATTGCCAGCTACAGAATGTTCCTTAAAGAATGTTAATTAAAGCACATACAAGACCAAGGGCCGGATTCAAGAAACCTCCGTGTAAGACTTAATATGTCTTAATATCTGCAGTTGAACGGTATGATGTCAGCATGCCATGCATATTCATGAGGGCATGCTGAAACATACCCAAGTCTAACACGGTCCGTGTAGGAAAGTAGGGGGCGTGTCCAATTGCCGAGTACAGCAAAGGGACACGCCCCCAGAAGAGTCAGAGTCCTGAAAGTAAACACCCACGAGCGAGTCCGCTGAAATGTCAAGGAACACAACACCACACATCCCCACAGACTAAATAAACCCTACTGAAAATATGTAAAATGTAAAAATAGCAGTTTCCTTTTTTTTTTTTTATAATTTCCAAAATGTTTGCCCGCATTTGCGCTCGTTTGCGTGGGTATGCCCTTCACTCAACCACAGTTAGCAGATATGACATTGAAAAGCATATAAGATCTACATATGCAAATTAAGCAAAGTAGCAATAGCATAGCGGTAGAGACATCGCCCAAAGAATAGATAGTCACGGTTCGAGCCCCACAACATCCCCCTCCATTTTTCTTTAAATAAGTATGAAACAATTCCCCGATATATATAAATTTAATTTAAGTAAAATGTAATGAAATGGCCCATGTATTTTTGAACAAAACCTATATGATGGATATATAAAAAGGATCATAATTGCCCGTAGCTTAGCAGCACTTTAACAAGCTTAATATGAGTGCCCGTAGCTGAGCAGCGTTTTAACAAGCTTAATATGAGTCCCCGTAGCTGAGCGGTGCTTTAACAAGCTTAATATGAGTGCCCGTAGCTGAGCGGCGCTTTAACAAGCTTAATATGAGTGCCCTTACCTGAGCAGTGCTTTAACAAGCTTAATATGAGTGCCCGTAGCTGAGCGGCACTTTAACAAGCTTAATATGAGTGCTTATGGCTAAATAACGCGTTACCCAGCGTAAGCCATTTGCGCGGAGCTGCGCAGCACGCCAACCAGCTTACCGTCGGGCAACGTTGGACAAGCTGTAGCAAAGTCACCTTTACACAGACACACCTACTAGCCTGTCTAGACAGTAGTAAAATAAAAAAGCAATGGAAAGGATCGAACCTGGGATACTGTGCACCATAGTCAAAGTACTGAACCACTAAGCCGTGACAGTTGTACTGAGAAATACAGTATTACCATACATATAGGAATGAATGAAAATATAACCATGACAAAGCAGGTTTGCTGTAAGCAGAGAAATATCCAAAATGGCCAATCACAAATAAGTGCGGGAAAACCAGCATATATAAGCCCCATAGGCGGGAATACACATCATAACTGATTGTGGTACCCATTTGCAGTCAGGATGGCAGGTGCAGAAGAGGGAAATTGCTTTAGTGCACAAAGGTGGGGTGCTGAGGAGTCAAAATATATGGTTTGGCTCCTAGTCCATGATCATGAAGCGCAATTCATGCAGGGCCAGGTTCAATGGGGAGCGTATAAGGCAGAGGCGTGGAAACGGTTGGCACATAATCTCACCAGTGCCACAGGCATTCTGAGGACTGGTGAACAGGTCCATCACCACCATGCGGACCTGAAGCGACGAAAGGAGGACCAAATGAACAGATGGATCCAGAAGGCCCGCCAAATGCCCAATGCCCCACTACTGAGTAAGTATCCATGTAATTAAGTATGTAAGAAATGCTATCCTAGCCTATAGTATGGATAGGTATGTTACAATATTCCTTCATTTATATTACAGCTGCAGGTGTTCGTTCCGCGAATCGGCAAGCCTATGCTGATAGGCTGGCGAGGTTGCACCACCAGGCAGGTTAGTAATTATTCTGCTGGTATTGTTATAGAATATAAGTGGGACAGCTTGTAAAAGAGTTCAGTGTTGTAACCCAGTAATAAAGGTGAAATAAGCCTAGAAGAAATATTCTGCTAGTATTGTAAGATTAGATAAGTGATGCAGCCTGGAAAAGAGTATTGCAATCCAGTAATAAAGATTAAACAAGTCTCAAATAGAGTTTCCACCTGTATTGTAATATCAGATAACTGCTTCAGCCTGAAAATGAGTGTTGTAATCAATCAACAAAGGATAGACAACTGTCGAATACATCCTTGTAAATTCTGCCATATGAAATATGTGAGTCAACTGGAAAGGATTGTTGTAACCCAGTAATAAATGTTAATAAAGCCTAGAATTAAGTACTATCCTGAAATGTAAATATAAAATAAGTGAGAGAGTGTGAGAAAGAGAGTTTGAATCTACCAAGAAAGCTGTAATAAGTCTGGAATAAAGGTATACTGCATTCACTACATAATGAAATGAATGAGACAGCCACAACCAAAGAGTGAAATGTCTTTAATAAAGTACAGAACCTGGACTGTGTCAGTCCCACAATTTGGATATGTTGCTGTACCCTTGCATTATGGAGATAGTATGGTTGTATGAAATGCTGAACATCCACAGCTGTCTAGACCCATATAAATCAAATGTAGCAGGATGCTTTACCTGAACACAGCCAGATATGAACATATATGAATAAAAATGGAATGTATATTAATGTAGCAGTAACATCCCCATCACCAACATTCCTAAGGTTACATACAGGAAACTGTACCAATACATGTAGGGGATATATATCTGCATCTACTAGGAATGTACAGTATATGTATAGGTAGTTTAAGTTGTTAATGTAATATTTCTCCACCCTACCCTATTTTCACAAATTATGCCATTCCACCCCAAACTGGGTATGTGTATTCAGAATTAATTCCCATAGACATTTGTCCTGTTGGTTTATATATATCTGCATGTACGTTGATGCATGTGCCCTGTTCACATATCCAAACCTGACGGCCTGTTGCCACCAATCAACCCTGCATGCTGTTGGAATGTCCACTGTTGTTCTAAATATGCATGTGTTATGCTTGCTGCTCAATGTTCGGAATTCATGTCTGTTTGGTTAATGGGAATACTGATGCCTGCTGTTACAACTAATTTTGAATGGTGTTGTTTGTTACTAACCCAAAATACCATAAAATACTGCTAAACATAGGACAACAGGGAAGGTGGGTTCCAGCGGACCCACCTCTCCCACCTCAGCTGGCGAGTGCACCTGGCACCAGTGCCCAGGCCGGGACCTCCTCCTCCGGTGGCCCTGTGCCACCTTCGGGTGGAAGCGCTGC
>NC_056741.1:401118111-401148111 GCF_019279795.1 Protopterus annectens
TACCTACCTATGACACAATGCACACACACATGTACTCAGTGCAATACCAGGTATGTGAGGTTGAATGAGTGTGACACTGACTGTGTGCAAGGTCTGTAAAGGTGTGATAGCTTAGCGTGAGTTTGTGTCTGTCATGGTAGTTTGTGTCATAGGTGTGAGGCCAGAGAAAGATGTGTCAGCTATCGGGATGCAAACATGGTAGATTGGCATATGTTGTGCTGTAGTTCCCTGTGTACGACTGCGGTGTCCCATCGTAGGCAGAAGCAATACATGTATGCTCAGTAAGTGGTACTGCTGTTGAATCCAGCTCACATATGAACTGTTGTACTACCTAAAGTTGTAGGCCTAAACACTACAGTATGGTGTATGTTCACATTCCCTGGTAACACTGTCGGGTGTGTTTCCTGTAGTCTGCATAGATTACATACCTCATGCATAGGTATCTGTAAGTAGGGGCACACAGTACTATAAGGTACACAGTTAATGCTCATCTGTGTCGTCATACATTTGTGTGTTGTATGTATGTGTAAAGTGTGTGTAATGATGCCTGTACCATGGCCGCAATCACATGTGTGTTACAGGGTATGTGTGTGTACCTGGCAGCATGTATACTCTGTGACAGCAGTATGCTGGCTATATTAACAACTGTGCACATATGTCAGGTAGGGGTATGGCATCAAAGTCTAGGGTGGATTACCATTTAAACTGTTAAATGTGCATTGCATTCATTGCATGGGATGACAAAATTCGTCATCCATTAGCTTGATACATACCCCCAGTGTGAGGTTGTGCATTGTATCCCAAACAATGTGCCGAGTGCTGGTGTATACTAGTTTGTTGTATGGAGTGTGGCAGGCACTGTCAGATAGTTGTGGGCTGAGCACTGATATGAGGTATCGAACATGTGCATCCCCTGATAGACAGACAGATGCTATATATGGCAGTTAAGTGATATCAGTACATTAGAATATTAAGTGTGCCACATGACTTGCTCACATATTTTTCTTTTCCTTCCAGGGTGATGGTGCATCAGCGTAACCCACCTTATACACCAGCAGAGGATCAGGAGATCCACCAGAGCCTGGTGCAGAATTTCTCTGTGCTGTTTTCCAGGACCAGCCAGAACCAGCATGAGAGGACTGCACTGTGGCAAGATCTTGTCCATTGGGTAAATGACATAGGCATGCATAACCGGACATATGAGCAGGTACGCCATCACTGCAGTGATTTAATTAGACATGTCTGGCAGCATGCGTCTGATATCCACAGACAACAGCTTGCCACAGGTGGTGGGGTACCTATCCACCCCCCCACCAGTGTGGAGGAGCACCTCCTAAGTGTTGTGGCTCCAGGCCAACAACATCCAAAAACATGTGTCATCATGGAGGCCAGAGCCACCCAGCATGTTGAAATGGAGTGTGCAGGTAACATGCCATATCTGTAGTTGACTGTTCTCTGTACTGGTAGTTTATGCGTGTGTGAGATATGTACTGTGTGTGTAGCTGTTAACCTGCCTATTCTTCTGCAAGATTGATATTCTGAGCATAATCTGTACACCTGTGAAAGCCACCTGTTGTACTACTGTACTTTATCATACTCACAGTATCAATGGCACAGTTGTGGCCACTGGCAATCACTGTCATATTTTTGCAGGTCCCTCTGGAATGACAGTAAGGTAGCCAATCCATGCTGGTGAGTGTGTAATAACAATACTATTGCTAATGACATGTGCATGTCATATGGAGGTGTAGTGTGTGCACATAACACCTACGCATAATGCATGTTGTGCATGTTTGCTGTGAGACTATGCATATCCCATTATTCTCAGTAGCTGCCTCACTCACATGCAATACACAGAGCATGAAACATGTGTGGCAACACAGTACTGGACATTGTATAGGCATACCTGATACACATGTACACAACACACACATGTTTGGCATAGACACTACACCTTAGCCTGCTACAAATGTCCAATTATGACACCTCTATGCAGCACACATAATATACCTGAGTGGTAGAGGCCTACCATGTCTTTGTGCAACAGTGTTGAACAAATAATACATTCATGTTAGGCAATGCTCACTACTGGCCACCTTACACACCCATGTAACAAGTGGCTGTGTAATTGTGGATGTAGTCATGTTACTGAACTTCAGGTACAGCATGCTAGCTGCCTGTCTGGCACACATTATTATAGTTGACCGACCACAAGAAGCATGTTGATCATGGCTCACATTACTACACCACATCCAGTTCCACTGACCACAAAAGTACACGTAGCAGTTATTGCATAGCACAGTCATGTGTTGTGTGTGTAAATATATGCACCCACAGCTTGTAACACTTGCACAACATTGTTATGTCCTTGTACACATTGTGTCGCAGGGTGGAGACAATCACTGAACAACTACACACAACCATCAAGTACACGTATACTGTTATTAACAAGGGCTGTCTACACTTGCACTGTATGTTCCTGTGCAACACATAATCTGCATGCTGACTCGTGTGCAGTGATGTTTTTCCTTGTGATACTGTCACCCACCCTCAAACAGTATTGTGTATGTGTTGGATTGCAGGTGTGTCTGTGTTTGTATCTGCTGTACTGAGGAGTGTGCCTGTGTGCCTGTGCGCATGTGTGCCTGTGTGCCTGTGTGCATGTGCGCCTGTGTGCATGTGTGCCTGTGTGCATGTGTGTATGTGCGCCTGTGTGCATGTGCGCCTGTCTGCATGTGCGCATGTGTGCTAACATCGTGTACACATTTGTAAACTGTGTTTCCTATCTTCCTCTCACAGGTTCTGATGTTGCTCTGGTGGAGTGCAGCAGGGAACCTGAAGCCACTGCTGGGGATAGTGATAATGATGATACATGTGTAATGGCACAGGGAGGTGTGACAGGGTCTGTCGTTGGTCAGCCAATCGACACTACACAGCAGTCAACCCCATCAATGCGCACAGTCATCCTGCCGATACATCCACTGTCACCAATGTCCTTAGCTGAGGGACAGCATACAGTGGGCATTGACCAGGGTAGTGTGGTATCATTGGCACATGCATCCCCTCACAGCAGCCATGGCCAGATTCCTGACATGGTACCACACAGACAAATGTCCAGGGGTTCTCGTGGGAGCATCCGTGGTCGTACTGCCCCTGTCAGACATGCCCACAGAGGTCTTTCGACCTCAGCTATGTTCTGGGCTGTAATGCAGGCACAGGCACGTATGGAACGGTACACCAGACAGGGTCTGAGGGAGCTTAGAGCACATCGCACTGCTATGAATGACACTATGCGTGACTTTGCGGTTGCCATTCGTAATATCAGCGAGGTCATTGATAGACGTTAGGGGACACATTAGATCTCTTCCACAACTACATGTCCAGGAGCTAGGACAGTGCAGGACGGTTGAGGCGTCGACTTGGACATATGCCAGCAACATCATCAGCTGGCAGTCGTCGCGGACGACAACAAACCAGCAGCCGCTCCCATAGTGCCAGTACCAGCCCCAGCAATGCTGGGTCTGTGCTGTCATTACACCGTCCTAGAAGACCACCTGCACGTGGCTCTGGACAGTCCCCAGCAGGGACATGTGTCCAGTCAACAACCCACTGCTTCTGATGACAGTACCCAGTCTGGCTTAGTACCTGACACTGTCCGTAGCACCCCTGCCAGGCACAAGTACAGTGTCCGTGGCCAGAGACAGTGATCTGTATGACCTGGCAGGTACAGTCTGTGGCTGTCCACAAACACCCGTATATGGCAGCCAAGTGGTGGAAAGTACAGTTGTGTACACCTACCATAAATGTAGATGTTTGAGTGTCTTCACTGTTGCAGTCATAACTGTAGGGTGCTCCTGCCGGCAGGCAGCCCGAGGTCGGCCAGAATCCCAAAGTCTGGGTCCGGCGTCGGCTGTACAAGCTAGTACCCTGACGTCAGTACGCTTTGGTACATAGCCCTCAGCCGACGCCATCTTCTCCAGCCTTTCTTGCCCTAGATGTCAGAAGTCCCCAATAAAACAAAAATGAATCCAACAAGGAAACACAAATACACCACAAAAAAGGAAAAGGGAGAAAAAGAGGGATAGGAGGGAAACCCGACTGCAACAGTGAAGACACTCGAACATCTACATTTATGGTAGGTGTACACAACTGTACTATGTTCTTCGTGTTTCACTGTTGCAGTCATAACTGTAGGGTGGAATCCCAAAGCAGTGTAAAAGGGGAGGAGGCTTTAGATAGAAGAAGGGGAGGCAAGAATACCCTGCAAAACAGCAGAGGCAAAGCCTGCCCTGGTCTTAGAAAACAGAGGGAGATTATAGTGCTTGGAAAAAGTATGCACAGAACTCCAAGTGGCAGCTTCCAAGATATCCTTGGTAGGGAGTCCTCTGAGGAAAGCTGTAGAAGTAGCAGCTGCTCTAGTAGAATGACTTCTAATGGTACCTGGAAACTGTTTCCCATGATGAGTGTAACAAAATCTGATTCCATAAGCAATCCATTTGGAAATAGTTTGTTTAGAAATAGGCTTTCCAAGAGAACTGGAGGCAAAAGAAACAAACAATTGATTAGACTTTCTGAACTCTTTAGTCTTGTCCAGGTAAAATCGTAACTGTCTGTGCACATCTAAGGAATGCAAAATCCTTTCCCCTTTATTTTGAGGATTTGGAAAGAAAGTAGGAAGGTGAATTGTCTGATTTAAAGCCACTTTCGAAATCACCTTAGGCATGAAAGTAGGATTGGTCCTCAAGGATACTCTGTCCTGATGGAAAATAAGGTATGGTTCCACAGCCATGAGAGCTTGCAACTCTGACACCCTTCTGGCAGAGGTCAATGCTAATAAAAGGACAGTCTTCCAAGATAAAAACTTAATATCTGAAGATGCAGCAGGCTCAAAAGGAGGCAAAGTAAGTTTTTCTAAAACATAATTAAGATCCCAGGCAGGGACAGGAGGGGTCCTGGGAGGCCGCACATTTTTAGCCCCTCTCAAGAATTGCTTCACCAAAGGATGAGAAAAAACAGGAGGATCAGAACTGAAATGAGCAGAAATAGCAGAAGCATGAATCTTAATGGAAGAAAAGGAAAGTCCTTTAGATAAAAGTTCCGAAAGGTAAAGCAAAATAGAAGAGAGATCAGGTACCAGAGGATCCGAGGCTCGGTCCTGCATCCAAATACAAAACCTCTTCCATTTAGAGGCATAGGATTTCCTAGTGCTAGGCCGTCTAGCTTCCAGAAGAACATCCAAAACTTGTTTGGGAAGACTAGAGGAAATCAAATTCCTTTGAAGAGCCAAGCTGCCAGGCAAAGGGTCTTGAGATTAGAATGTAGTAACTGACCCTGATGCTGGGACAGAAGCGAAGGGTTCAGAGGGAGAATCCAAGGAGGCCCCAAGAACAGGTGTTTTAAAGTTGGATACCAAAACTGTCGAGGCCAATTTGGAGCAATCAAGATGAGGAACTTGGGCTTGTCCTGTTTTATCTTCAGTAATACCCGAGGTAGTAGAGGAAGAGGAGGGAAGGCATATCCTGAAAGGCTTCTCCAGCTGAAGGACAGGGCATCCACTCTCCAAGCTGTTTTGTGGAAGGACCTGGTGCAAAAGCGAGGCAGCTGATGATTGAGATGGGATGCAAACAGATCTATCTGGGGACATCCCCAAACTGCAGTAATCCTGTTGAATAAGTTGGTGTCTAGCATCCATTCGTGAGGATCTGAAATGTTTCTGCTCAGGCTGTCTCTAAGAGATTCTGTTCCCCTGGAATGAATTGAGCCTGGAGATGTAGATTCAAATTTAGAGCTGTGTCCCATAAAGCCATAGCTAGTCTGCAAAGTGTACAATGAGAACCCCCCTGCTTGTTGATGTACCACATGACCGTGGTGTTGTCTGTGCGAATTAGCAGAGGCCCTGGTTGCAATAGGTTCTTGAAGGCTAGAAGGGCATTTTGAACTGCCAACATTTCCTTCAGATTGATGTGCCAGTGAAGATGGTCCTTTGTCCAGGTTCCCTGCTGGCAAATGTCTAGAAAGTGTGCTCCCCAAGCATAATCCGAGGCGTCCGTGGTTAGGATTTGAGTAGGTTGAGGTAGACGAAAAGGTTTTCCTTCGTTTAAAGTGCATACCCTGGACCGCCAGAGGAACTCCCTCTGAAGGCAGGGGATCAGAGGAATCAGAATATCCAGATCGTGGTAATGCTGTGACCATACACTTTTCAGATACCATTGAAGCTTTCTCATATGAAGCCTTGCGTTTGGAATCAACAGAATGCAGGAAGCCATGTAGCCCAGAGCCTGCAGGAATTTCCTTGCAGTGAGCTGAGATAGAGTTGCCAAGGTGCTGAAAGTAGAAGCCAGCTGAGTTTGTTTTTCTGGAGTGAGGAAGGCCCTTTGTAAGGTTGTATTTAAGAGGGCTCCCAAGAATACCATTTGTTGAGAAGGGATCAAATGTGACTTTTTTGTGTTCACTGAGAATCCCAGTAGGAGGAGAAGGCGTTGAACAAAGTCCAGATGTTGAAGTAGAAGATCTTTGCTGTCTGCCTGAATAAGGCAGTCGTCCAAATAGGGGTAAATCTGGATCCCCTGAAGTCTGCAGTAAGCCACTACTGGTGCCAGGCACTTGGTAAAGACTCTGGGCAGTAGATAAACCAAAGGGCAGTACAGAGAATTGAAAGTGCCTCGAACCTGCCTTGAACCTGAGGAATTTCCTGCGTTCCTGCCTGATGGGAATATGTAAGTAGGCTTCCTTTAAGTCCAATGTCACCATCCAGGCGTCCTGAGAGAGCATTGGAATTAGTTGCTGCAGAGTAAGCATCTTGAATTTTGGAATTTCCAAAAAGGTGTTTAACACAGAAAGGTCCAGAATAGGTCTCCATGAGTTTTGTTTTCTTGGAACCAGAAACAGTCTTGAATAAAAAACCTTTTCCCATCTCCGAGAGTGGAACAGGCTCTATGGCTCTCATGGCCAGAAGAGCATCCACTTGATTTAAGGCCTCTGACCATTGATGTTTTGGCAGATCTGGCCAATCGTGAGCCCTTGGGAAAGTGTGAAAGTGGAATTTGTAACCCTTTAAAATCACGTCCAATACCCATCTTTCCTGGGTAATATGAGTCCAATTTCTGTAAAAAAAGAGACAGTTTTCCTCCGAGAGGGGCATCCAGGTGAAGGGGTCCCGTAGCCCAACCGAGAGAGTCATTGAGTTTGCTTTGTTTGAGATTGGGATCTGTCTTCTCCCCTTCTAGGTGAAGAAGCAGTCCATTGTCTAGATCTGTAAGAGGCCTGACCTTGACCACGACCTCTGGAGCGTCTATATCTACCCCTTTGAGGCCTGTCAGACGTGGGAAAGGACCAATTTTTAGAGGGCCAATTCCTGGAAAATCTAGGAGGCTGAACTTGCAAGAAATCTTTTACAGTCTGCATAGACTTTGCCTTTTCTTCCATCTTTTTAATAACTTCCTCAGCCTTGGATCCAAATGGACATCATGTTGAACAGGGGCATCTAATAACTTAGCCTTAACCTGTTCAGGTAAACTTTGTTCACGAAGCCAGGCATGTCTCCTGATAACAGTACCAGAGGCTGCAGCCCTGCAAGAAGCATCAAAGCATCAAAACCACAATGTAAACTATGTTTGTTCACTTGTTCAGTAGCATGCAAGACATCCTGAAGTTCCTTATCCTCTGCACATGCAGGAAGGGAAGCAAGCTTTTGCTTTAAAACAGACAAAAGAAATTGCTGATACTTAAACATATGAAACTGGCAATTTAAAGCCCTTACAGACAGGGTAGCAGAAGTATATACCTTTTTCCCCACCTGTCTAAAGCACGAGAATCCTTCTCAGAGGAATAGGATTTTAGAAGTAGCAACCTTAGCAGCTTTAGAGCCCTGAGAAATAGTTTCAGGATCCATGAAGGGTTTTAAATAAGAATAAATGAGAGTCAGGAACCCTATAAAATCTATCAGGCTTAGAAGGAGCAGGAGGCATGGAATCAGGATTCAAATTAGCCTCAGAAAAGCATCATCTACAATGTCCAAAACAGGAGGGATAGCTAAAGGCCTATGCTGGGGAAGAAGAAGAAATTCCCTAAGCCTCTTCTTGGAAGCAGAATACTCCTGTCCTTCCCAATGAAAATGTTCCCTCATCTCATGCAAGGTTTCCCCAAAGAGAAATCCTCAGGCGGAGGCCGAGGGTAAGAGTCCTCAGCATCCGAATCCTCATAAGGAGGAAAGGAATAGTCCTGATCTGAGGAAGAAACAGAAGATACAGAAGCCTGGTCAGAGGAATCCAGAGTAACATCCTGTCGAGGCCTTTTCTCAGGAGGGGGGTGAGAACCCCTAATCATTGTAAGCAAATCTTCAGCCATCTTTAATAATTGCTTCTGTGTCCTGGGAGTAGATTCAGAAGCAGCTTGAGCAGGAACTTTAGACTTAACAGGAGTCTTTGTCTTTGCCTTTGCCTTTGAAATAGTGATGTGAGTAGGCCTGAAAACCCCCTCAGAAGCCGGTACCTGCACAGCGGTTCCGGACTCATCTGAAGGAGCGACGTCCGAAGGTCCTGCAGCAGTTAAAATAATGGGCCTTGATGGCTCCCCATGGGAGTCCATATCGGCCATCGGTTCAGAAGTGGCGGACGACAGGGGCTGCAAAATCGCCTCACTGACGACAGCCGAACCGGACGCTGGCTCCAGCTGCAACGAGTCCTGTTTGGACCTCGGAGGCCTGTCTTTGTCTTTGCGCTTCTTTTGAATTCCGGTAGTGTCCGATGACATTCTATAATTGAAGCGTCTGCCAAAATAATTTAAAGCCCAATCGTACATGGGCTTGATAGTACGAGAGTTGAACCTGGCACAGAACCGACAACAAGAAACGTCGTGGTCAGGGCCTAAGCAAGGTAGACAGTAAGAGTGGAAATCTTTATGAGGTATTTGTTTCCCACACGTTATACAATTATTAACTTTTTCTGACATCGGAGGAACAAGAAAAAGATTCCCCAACGGGGTACTTAGCTTTGAGAAGAGAAGTAAGAACTTCGGACCAACAACAAAATACGCTGTTCGAAAATCGCCAACCAACGACTTGCGAGCTGCTTTCCACCGCACGGCAAGAAAGACTGGAGAAGATGGTGTCGGCTGAGGGCTATGTACCAAAGCGTACTGACGTCAGGGTACTAGCTTGTACAGCCGACGCCGGACCCAGACTTTGGGATTCTGGCCGACCTCGGGCTGCCTGCCGGCAGGAGCACCCTACAGATATGACTGCAACAGTGAAACACGAAGAACATCTATGTGCAAGCATACACACACACACATAATGCTAACACCTAGGGCTAACACATACACACACACATCGCATCAATATTGCCCCATGTTGTACTGTTGTCTCTCACTAACACACATACATGTCGATTGGATGTGTCAATGGCAGACTCTGGCAAACCAAGTACACACCCTGTGCATATGATGAAACTGTGCCACCTCCTGCCATCTGTAACATTGATGCAGGAACAGGATAGCATGGTGCTGATGCACAGGGTGACTACATAGCACTGTAGTAATAATATCATGTTAACAGTACAGTGTAATGATATTGTTGTGGATATATTCGAGCATGCATGATGCATTAACTATGATTGTCATTGTAGTTTTGTATACACCAGTGTTAATTCCCAAAGTGTACTGTCTGCACATGTGCCACATGGCTGATGTGTGTACCTGTGCCTGCATGTGTTGGGGTGTGGACAGTACATGTGTGATGTTTGCAGCACAGAATTGCAGGTGTACATTTGTGAACATGGTTAGCATGGAACATGACATGGTTTGACAGTATGCTGTGGGTGATACGGTTTCCATATGTCAATGGTCTGCATTCTGGTACTATACACAGCCTACATAGCCCGACATTCCGTGGTCATTACATGGTGTCCCCTCCACTGATACACAGATGTAGGAACCTGGTGTCAGTGATATCCCTGCAATACTACACTATATCAGCAGCCATTCTTACTGAACCCCACACATCCCTGGGAACAAAATTCTTTGGCATATAGCAGTCTCACGTACATGCCAACACACTACGGATATGTCCATCCACGACTGCAAATGCATACAGTGGCCTACAATGCATTCTACACATGACACACCTAACCACCACAAGGGTATCATACAGACAGATACCTGTTGTCCAAGCCATGCTGTATTGCTGTAACGCAACTGTCGCATTGTCATCAGCATGTAGTTAACATAGTATTCCAACAGTACCATGCAGGTGGTAGCACCCATCATGTAGAACGGGTAAGGGTGTGTACATGTGGACAAGTGTTATCTTGTCTATCCTGTGATATTCACATTTCCAAAGGTATTCTGCAGTCCCTCGGTGTATCACCTAAGCAAGACGGTGTCTGTATGCATATTGGCAACAGTTGCCATACACCTACACTGGATGTCCATCACTCTCAGACTTTGCTGTGTTTTAACATGTCTGACATATACTCCAGACATGAACCCTCACCCACATTAATCTATCAAAGCTTTCATGGGTGTGTGTCACATAGTTGGCCTAGGACACAGATCACTGCAGTAGCCTGCATTGTCACCAACATACATGCATGGCCTAAGGTCTGGTAAGCTGCGGCACATGCTGGCAAAGGTAACAACTGTAATCATATGAGGCAGGCTTCACACATAGGAACTATTAAAGGTCACAGGTACATATCTGTATGTGGCACACATATACCTGATGTGTGCATTGAAATTATTGTTATAATAATATGTCATACAATAATAAAAGCAAAACACACAACACATTAACAAACTGTGTGACAAACACACACATGTCATTTGTAGGATTCAAACCCCTACCTATGTTATGATACTTGAGAGGGACGCATTAGCACAGCACGCTATTCGCATTACTGGATGATTTCCCTTCTCCTGCTGTATTTATAGGGAGCTGACATCATCAGTCTTTCCAAAGAGAAATGTACATCTTTTAGTGTGTTATCCCAGTCTTCAAAAAGGCCATTCCTTTCACAGAGAATTGCATACATACACACACCCACACACACACACACACACACACACACACACACACACACACACACACACACACACACACACACACACACACACACACACACAGTGTTTGCAGGATTCAAACCCCTACCTATGTTATGATACTTGAGAGTATTACTGGATGATTTCCCTTCTCCTGCTGTATTTATAGGGTGCTGACATCATCAGTCTTTCCAAAGAGGAACGTACATCTTTTAGTGTGTTATCCCAGTCTTCAAAAGGCCATTCCTTTCACAGAGAATTATACACACTCCCCTGCCACCCCCCCCCCCCCCCACACACACACACACACACACACACACACACACAGCGTTTGCAGGCTTCAAACCCCTACCTAACTACGTTATGATACTTGAGAGGCTATTCGCATTACTGGATGATTTCCCTTCTCCTGCTGTATTTATAGGGTGCTGACATCATCAGTCTTTCCAAAGAGGAATGCACATCTTTTAGTGTGTTATCCCAGTCTTCAAAAAGGCCATTTCTTTCACAGAGAATTGCATACATACACACCCCCCTGCCATTCACCCCCACACACACAGCGTTTGCAGGATTCATACCCCTACTTAACTATGTTATGATACTTGAGAGAGACACATTAGCACAGCGCGCTATTTGCATTACTAGATGATTTCCCTTCCCCTGCTGTATTTATAGGGTGCTGACATCAGTCTTTCCAAAGAGGAATGTACATCTTTTACTATCCCTTAGTATGGGGGATAACAATATCTGTGCATTAACAGATGCCTAGTTCAGGGTCACATATGCACACTGGCACTGCCAGGTTATGTTCTATACCATGCTTCGTGACCACCGGACTTGTAACACACAACACAAGTAGGGGATGTATCCATATACATCACAAATACACACACCTCTGGGTTGGTACAACTGCACTAAGCATGACCGGCCATACATATACAACTACCATTGTGCAAAACTGCCTTTTGGTTTGGTGTGTAGTTCAGACCACCCCCCCCCCCCCATACCCAGGAACCGCACTGGGCTTTCCTGGGAACAGTGTAGGATATGAAGGTCTTCACACACACCATTATAGTGGTTGACTTCAGGTACACAAATATTGACTGGGGATACTACTCAGGCCCTCAACAACATCACCCTACAGCCACTACAATTTGTGGATCCATGTGCTATGGCACAACCAGTCACCACACCCACAAGGGGGAATACATATTGGACCTGATCATCACCATCATGGGGACTCTATGTTCCACACCAGAGGTAGAACCCTCATTGTTAAGATCAGACCATAAACAACTTTCCCTGGGCATCCATATCCCATCCCCACCCCCAACCAAGGAAATCACTGTAAAGAATTTCTCAAAAGCAGACGTTGCACTTGTGAAGACTGGGGTGGAATACTTCAAAGGCCCCGTGCTGGAGGATAATACAGCCCAATCTGCAGAATCCTTTACAAATGCATTGTATGAGCACCTGCAGGTATGCATTGATCATGCTATCCCAAATAAAACCATGACTCCTCCAAAACAGGAGACCTGTCTGGTTGACCCCGGCCATATATAAGCTGTGCAACAGAAGGAGGAAGCTACTACATAACAGAGCAATATCCCATAAAGGGAGGACATCTCTGAACAGTAATGGCAAGACACTTCAATCCCTCATATAATCATCACTTGCACGTTTTGACAATGAAAATGACCAGACACTACAGATAATCACAAGGCCTTCTTTAGTTATGTCAGGAATATGTGTGGAAACAACCCAGATATGTTCTGAATTGTTGCATAACAGCACAAAATATGCCAAACCTACGGACATAGCCTACACCCTGGCAGACAGAGTCTGCACAAACGCCCCCCCCCTTACCCCCAAGGGTACAGATGCCCATCCCAAATGAATGTAACCTCCCTGACATCACAGATGCACAGGTGAAAGGTGCCCTCTCCACAGCAAATAACACAGCATATGTACGGGACCGGACGGTGTCCCAGGCTGTGTCCTACACGAGCTCTGAGTAGAACTGAACACTCACATTAAGTCACTGTTCCAACTTAGCCTTACTACAGGAGATGTACCCTGAGAATGGCATACAGATACAGTGCTCCCAATCCACAAAGGTGGTGCCACAACGGACCACAGGAACTATCACCCCATAAGCCTGACTAGTATGGTAGAAAATGCTATGGAGCGTATTATCATGGAAGTCATAATCAAAAACATTGTGAGCATCCAGACAGTGGATCATGCACAATTCGGCTTTGTTAAGGGCAGATCTTGCCTCTTACACATAGTTCATATCTTTGAAACGGTTACTGAAAACATGGACGAGGGCAAGGTAGTTCACACAGTCTACCTGTACCTTGCAGAAGCCTGCAACACAATACCCCACTCAGGCATCATACATATGCTTACCAGCTTAAATATCAACCCCTATATCACTAGATGTGTTGCTATCTGCCTCAGGGATGGAACCCACATGGTCAGAATTGCAGGTGCCATGTCCAATTCCAGACCAGTTACAACTGCTGTCTAACTGGGCTCAGTTGTGGGACCTGTCCTGTTCGGTATGTACTTCTCTGAGGTTCAGACTAACAAGGGGGGATTATGTCTAACAAACGTCACAGATGACTGCTAACCGGGGGCCATAAGCAACACTGCAGCTGACACATGCTTCCTCCATAAGGGTCTCACAGAGATGGATGCTTGTTGTCAGAGCCATGGCCTCGTGCTAAATGCTAAGACATGCATAGTCATCCCCTTTGGGGAAAACAAAGTGCACACAAATCACCACATAAGTGGTAATCCATTAAGTACAGAAGATGTATTTACAGATTTGGGGACCAACATAGATCGTAATCTCTCCTTTGCTAATCACATTGACAGAGTCATTGCAAAGACCTTTATACAGCCCTCCTTATCACATGGGGGTTTGCATGTAGATCATGGGATGTCATTGTGGCCCTCTACTAGTCACTCATCAGGCCCATGTTTGACTACAACGGCCCTTTTGGGGTGCACCTTACCCCAACACCTGCAGCAACTACAGTGTCCACAACAGTACCTCCCCAAGAGGATCATGGGCTACACACAGATGTCCTATGCAGCTCAACTAAAGGATCTCCAGCTCTACTCAGTTGCTTAACGCCTACTCAGAGGTAATCTATGCCTGACGTACACAGCCATGTCAAACCCAGAAGTAATGGACATGCTCCACCTCATAACATCCAAGACCCTTAGAGCTACACGCTCCAGGGACTTAAACCTCAGCACAAAACTAAACAGGACATGCTGCAGGGACAGATTCATTACCCAGAGGCTCCCCTCACTCTGGAATTGAATCCCAGTTAAAGTTAGACATAGCCCCTCGCCAACCCTCTTCCAGCAAAATCCAGCCACATGGATGGGAGATTGCAAATTCACCCCTGGGATCTCCACTGTGTCCCTGCTTGACAGAGGCACAGCAAACTTGCCTTAAAGGGTGCCTTCTGTGACCTACTTTACAGAGGCACAGTAGGCTACTCTACTGGGGAGGCGGATGCCAAATACACTCTGCCTAGGCTTATAAATTCCCTAGGGCAGACAGCCTAGTATCGACCTCTGCACCTATGTTTATGTTGGTGATGCACAATATTTGTTGCTGATACTGTTTGCAGGTCTTTATTGCCGTAGCTTTCCCAGTTTCTATGAACAACTTGTGTATCTGCGTAACATGTTTGATCATGACAGGGTTCCAGTATATTAATATATGTGTCTGTTGTCATTTAACTGGGTGCACAGGGCAGATTGCTGGATTGTGGGAGGTTCCTGGCTTAACACATACAACTGCCAGATATGTGTGGCCAGCTGCTATACTCAGACATGGCCTAAGTGTGTGAGCATGCCCAGTTCAGGCTTTCCATGGTTTGTTGCCTGACATATGTCTCATTTATCCAAGTGTGTGAGCATGCCCAGTGTGACCTTTCCATATATTGTGATCTGAAGTCCACTACATTTGTGGCTATGTGTGAACATGACCAATATTGGCATTTATACTGTGTGTATTGGAAGTCATGTTGTGTTCTTACTGCCAGACTCCTTTGTGTCATAACTCAACAGGGATTGTGCTATGCCTGCAGGGTTTCCATGGGATAGTTTGCAAAGACTTGTCAACATTCTTTCATACTGGCTGAACACTGCAATACTGTCATGGTGTACTGGTTCAGTACTTTCACTATGGTGCACAGTATCATGGGTTTGAGTCCCATCACTGCTTTAAATGTTCATACTGAGCAGACCAGACTGGTTAAGGGCCAGTTGGGCAACTATGAGCATGTTGCATTTTGTTCAGCTATGGCCTACTTAAACCAGGCTTGTCCAACATTGCTGTGTATTCAGCAACTTGGGTGGACATTGCCAAACATTACTCCACATTGACCACAGTTGTACTAGTTGGTGTGTGTGATTCTCTTCATAGGTTCATACTAGGCTATCTGCCCTAGGGCATTTATAATCCTAGCCAGAGTGTGTTTGGCTTTCAACACACATTTTAAGTGGAGTTTGCCATGACATTTTTCAAGGTTAGTATACTGTGCCTCTGTCTAACAGTGACATAGAAGTGATACCCAGGGTAAACCTACAATCTCCCATCCACTCATCCAGATTCCTCTTGAAGAGAGTCAATGAGGGACTCTGGCTAACCTGGAGTGGGAGTTTACTCAAGAGTGGAGGGAGCCTCTGGGTTATGAATCTGTCACTCCAGCATGTCCTATTTATTTCAGTCCTGAGGTTCAGGCCTCTTGAGCGCATAGTTTGATGGGATTCTGATTTTCCAAGGTGCAGCATGTCCATTGATTCCAGGTTGGACATGGCTTTATACATCAGGCACAGATCACCTCTGGGCAGGCGGTATGCCACTGAGTGGAGCTGCAGTTTCTTTAACCGGGCAGCAAATGGCATGTGTTTGAGCCCTTTGATCCTCCTGGTGAGGTACTTTTGTGATCTTTCCATCTGCTTCAGGTGTCTGATAAGGTACATCCCACAAGGAGCATTGTACTCAATTATGGGCCTGATGAGGGATGAGTAAAAGAGGCACAATGACCTCCCCTGATCTAGATGTGAATACCTTCATGATTAGGTGGGCTATATGAAATGTTTTTCTAAACACTTTGGCCACGTGGTTGTCAAATCAGAGATTGCTATCAACTTCCCCAGGTCCCTTATCACTTCTTCCATACTTAATGGGTTACCACCTATGTGGTAATTTGTGGGCACTTAGTTTTTGTCAAAGGGGATGACTATACACTTTTTTGCGTTTAGCTTGAGGACATGGCTCTGGCACCAGTTGTATGTTTCTATGAGGCCCTTTTGTAGGATGCTTGTGTCAGCTGGAGGGTCGATTATGGCGCCCAGTTTGCAGTCATCTGCAAACTTGTTCAGCCACAGTCCTTCTGTGTTGGCCTGTACCTCCGAGAAATGTATACCAAACAAGGGAGGTCCCAGGACTGAGCCTTGTGGGATGCCACTTGTAGCTGGTTTGGGGTCTGACATGGCTCCAGCATTTCTGACCATGTGGGTTTTGTCCTTGAGCCAGTTTGCAACCCATTTAGTGACATAGGGGTTTATATTGAAGCGGGTGAGCTTATCTATAACGACCAAGTGGGGTATTGTATGGAAGGCTTTTGCGAGGTCCAGGTAGGCTGTGTGGACCACCTTCCCCTCGTCAATGGCCTTGGTGACTGTTTCAAATGACTCAACCAGGTTTAAGAGGCAGGATCTGCCCTTAACAAAGCCAAACTGGGTAGGATCCAGTGTCTGTAGGTCCCCGATATCTTTATTTCTGAGGTCCATGATGATCCTTTCCATAGCTTTGCAGACCAAGCTAGTCAGGCTTCTGGGGCAATAGTTTGCAGTATCCATTGAGGCACCACCTTTGTGGAGAGGGACCACTGTTGCTGTACACTGCTCTTTGGGTACATATCCTGTGGTAAGGCTGAGACTGAACAGTGGTTTTATGTCTGTGTTCAATTCTTCTTGGGGTTCATGTTGGACACAGCCCAGGACACCGTCTGGTCCCACTGATGCTGTGTGTTTTGCTTTGGAGAGGCTGGCTGATACCTGAGCATCTGAGATGTCAGGGGGCCAGCACTCTGCTGGGTTAGATATTTGCCCTTTTGGTCAGGGGGGGAGGGAGAAGTTTGCACTGAACCTGTCAGCTCGGATGTTGGCAATGTCTGTGGGTTTGATGTATTGTTTGTCATTTTGGACTAATTCTGAGCATATCTGGGAATTCCCACCCAGGTTCCTACCATAACTAAAGAAAGCCTTGTGATTGATTATCCTTAGTGTCCTGTACAATTTTTATCTCAAAGATGGCCTTAGACGATTTTATGTGTGGCCGTAGTTTTTCAATAATACTGATCAGAGATGCCTTCCCTTTTTAGGATTTTGCTATATCATATAGTAGCTTCCTCCTTGTATTGTATGTTTTTTTATGGCTGGGGTCCACCAGACAGGATGCCTGCCTTTGGAGGATTGGATCTTGGTTTTATTTGGGATTGCATGATCCATGCATTCCTGAAGGTGTTCATAGAATGCGTTTATAAAGGGTTCTGAGGTCTGGGCCGTATTTTCCACAGACACAGGGGCTGTGAAGAATTCCACCTCAGTTTTGAGGAGTGTGACATTTGCTTTAGTGAAAATTTTTCACTGTGGTTTTCTGGCCATGGGCTGGGGTAGGAATGTAAATATCCAGTGAGATTACTCTATGGTCTGATCTTACCAGTGAGGGATACACTTCTGGTCTTGGGCATAGAGTCCCCATGTTGGTGATGATCAGGTCCAGTATGTTTTCCCCTCTTGTGGGAGTGGTAGCAAGTTGTTCCATAGCATTTGAGTTTATAACTTCTAGGAACCTTTGGGCTAGGGTGTTGCAGCTAGGGTAATGCTCCCAGTCTATGTTTGGGTAATTGAAGTCGCCCAATATAATGGTGTTTGGGGAGACCTTCATATTTTCCTGTGTTCTCCAGTCAGCCAAGTGTAGTTCTTGGGTTTAGGAGGGTGGTCTGTAGCAGGCTATGAATTGGAAGGCGGTTTTACCCACTGTTAGTTGCACATGAATAGTCTCTGATGCTTCATGCTGTGCCACCAACCTGGGGGTGTGGGTATCTTTGACAAATATTGATACTCACCCTCCTTTTGTAGTTTGTTCCATGTTTTGCGGCTGTAAAGCATGGTATGAGGTGTAACCTGTTAGTGCTAGGGTGCTCTTGGGTGCTCAGGTTTCTGTTACTGCACAGATATCAACATTCTCCATGCTGAGGAGAGTTTGGAGTGCATGCATCTTGCAGTTTAGACTTCTGGCATTGAGTAGCATTACTTCTAGTTTCTTATCCCTTGTGATACCTATGGAGGTGGGTTTGTCTTTTGAGCCTTACCTAAAAAAGGCACTATGGGGGTGACAAGAGCCTCTGGCAATATCCAAAAGGCCACAGGTGAAAGCCATCCCTAGTGAAGCATCATGTCTTGTCGAGCATGTCATCCCAGGCTGACAGGCATTGGATTCCCTTTCACTGACACCAATACCTAAGCCAATTGTTGTAATTGATCATCTTGTCTTCATATTGTGGCATCATGTTTGGTGAGGGTAGGATGATACTCAAGGTCATCAAGTTTGCATATACTACATGGTGGTAAATGCTGTTTAGCACTACCTTACATTGCTTAATACATGGCAATCATGCCTCAGGTGGTGCTGCAGGGCTGCCTATGTCGGATGCACATACTACACTCCTTGCACATGTTTGAAAGCAGGTTGTGTCAACTTAGGCATCCCTTTCAATATATGTGGGAGTCAGAGAGAGGTATCATTTCCAGGGTTCCTACTGAGCCAGTGTATGTGCTATGCGTTGCCTCTTTGCCAAGGCATACTGGGCACGCCTCCTTCTGCCTACTGGGGCAGGCTCAGGTTGTTCCTCCTCCGAGTCACGCTCTGCCTGTGATGGCCTTGGCAATGGTGGTGGGCTGTTTGGCCCAGGCCTATGCTGGTCCTGCTGCAGCTGTTTTCGCAGAATCATATTATGTAGCACAGCACATACCATGACAGTTTGGGTACATGTAGTTGGTGAGTATTGCAAGGCTCCACCAGATGTGTCCAGGCACCGGAACCGTGACTTGAGCAACCCAAACACACACTCAATTACATTTCGTGTTTGTGCATGTGCCTCATTATGGCGTTCCTGTTCAGGTGTGTGTGCGTTTCTGATGGGTGTCATCAGCCACAGCTCCAGTGCATAGCCAGCATCCCCCACTAAGTGACCATGTGGGATGTCCCCACTGGCAAATGTCTGGTACAGCTGCGTCAGATGCCAGATATGGGAATCATGGTAGCTTCCAGGGCAGCCAGCACACACATTCATTATTATGCCCTGGGCATCACACACAACCTGGCAGTTAATGGAGGGGAAGCCCTTGTGGTTAATGTAGGCCCTACCCCGCTCACCGGCTGGTGCTTTGATGCGTATATGCGTGCAGTCTATTGAACCCACTACCTCAGGGTATTCTGCTATTTGCTGGAAGAGACGCATATTGCTGGCAATACCTCACGGGAATTGGGAAAATATACGTGATCACCGACATGTGCTGACATGGCATCCAGGAACTGGTGCAGTACTCTGGATGCTGATGCCTGTGATATCCCCATCATATCACCAGTTGGTCTCTGGAAGGTACCTGTTGCTAGTATTCTTAGACCAACACATACCTTGGTTTCCACTGGGATGGGTTCCCCTCTGTTGGTTCTGTGTGTGAGGCGTGGCCTGCACAGCTCAACAATTTGCTGCAGGAGGTCTCTGTCCACTCTATAGCGCTCCACTATCTCCAGCTCATGTAACCCCTGGTAGCTGACCCTGGGCCTGTACACTCTTCTCCGTCTCCTCACTGTGGGTTGTTCGGCAGCATTTGCATTGTCACCACTCTCAGCATGTTGCATATGTCGCCTTATAACAGCAATGGCTGCCCCTAGCATTTTTGTCTGAGTGTAGCTTTTTCAGTTTTCACTTCTAGTAGCTTACTCCAGTGTTGCAGTGTCTCTTGAGAGTAACAAACTGCACTGTTGTTTGCACAGTTTTAAGTGCTGGGCTGGGCTAGTGTTCTGCCTGTGTAATTGCCTGATTCTGATTGTTTTCACCTGCTAGCTCTACTAGTATTCCCTGGTAGCTTCCTACTATTTGTAGTGATTCCTTTTTCCTTTCTGTTTCCACAGGGGGGAGCGACGCGCTTACAAGCGCAGACACGCTCACAGCAGCTCACACGCGCACACAGATGCTTAGATGGACTACAACTTGCTTATTTGGGTCAAAACGCGCGCACACCAGCACAAACGCGCTTACAGGTCTTTAAACAGCCTTATACATGCTTACTCCGGCTTAAATGCATGCACTCACGCTTTCACGCGCGCACTCTGTCTTACTCGGGTTTACAGGCGCGCACATGCATGCATACCCGCTCAGCAAGAAACTTTGGTGTTATCCACAGTATACACCTTCCATTTCTTGGCTTTCCCTGGCCTACCTGTTGACACACCTCTTGATGTCTAACTCACAGCTGACACATGCCACTCTGCTCCTATGAGCTTCACTACTTTCATACATACCCCCCTTGTGATGTCACCTATCTCCTACTCTGTTACTCCCCATATCCTACTCCTACACTCCACTGATTGTGCTCATTTGCTATGTAAAAGTGCGATTCACTATCCTAACACTCATTTACACAGGATTGCTACTAATGCTTGGTTACATGTCTTAGACTGGGCTTCTCCCCTTAGCAACCCCTACTCGGTGGCCATGTGGTCTTCAGCCTGCTATTCCCTTACAATGTAATTTAACAGTTTTCATAGATTCCATGTTTGTGGCTTTTATTTTCTTATTTTATGATTTCTTTTAGCGCACCCCGTTTGCGCGGCGCTACGCTTAAACATCGAAAATCGCCGAAAAAAAAATATTTTTATTTTAATTTTGCATCTGGGAACTTTTCCAATGGCCATATATTTGGCCATTGGCATGCTTCCTCAACTATATGCAACCTTTATTTGGAGCTGACAAGGCTCCATTGTGCTATTTGCAGAACGGTACTCAGTTGTCAACTGAGTCCATTTCTGCAGCTAACACGGCTCCTACTTGGACAGGTTTGTGCTTCCTGGATCGCAAATTTACCTCATTTGCATGCCTTTTGGCTGCAAGTGAGGTAATTTGCATATCCCAGCCCTGTCCGTGTAGGAGACGTTTTAGGAGCTATCTTACACACCCCTACAAGCTGTTCCTGGATCGCTCATCAGACATGATGGCTGCATGGAGTCTTACTCTACTCATACATTCCGTGCAAGCCATCGTGAATCTGGCCCCAAGTCTGAAAACCGAGGGAACCAAGGCTAAGAGGGCATGTGAAGCATCACAGGGTTTTGGCATTACTAAAATATACCACAGATACAGTTGGGGAAGTGAGTTACGGTTATAGTGAGTTTGTTCGACCAGTTACTTCAGAGAAGATTACAGACACTCGAGCCGGAGTACAGAAGACAGGTCAAATAAAGACTATATTAGTTAAATTGTTCAGGACAATCAAAATATGACATACTAATTGTTAATCAGCACTGTTAATGAAAACAGTATTCGGATAATGTGAACATCTAATAAAGCCTTATTGAATAAACTACAGTGGTTGCAGAATTTATTCTAAAAAGTACACAAGACTTGGCCCATAAAGGACAGTCTAGCAGCTTTTCAGCACGAGTATGGGTAATTAACAAAGACTTTTGACTCAGTCTCATCTCAGTGTTTCCAGCTAATTACGATATAGTACAGTATTATCAATTCTTCCAATGACACCTGAACAGGCCTGCTGTCTGGGGAGAAAAATATAATTCTTGCAACCTAGCAAGCAGCTACTCTGGACCATCAAAAAAATCGGAGACAGTTGTAGTGTGTAACCTTTTCAAATCCAGTTTCCAGTGCAGCATATATTTTCTTCAGTTCACAGTGACTGTTTTTCCACATCAATACACCAAAATACAATGGGCATCTCAACAGCACTCAGGAGGCTTTCCAGCTGAGAGGCCCCAGTAAAGGTAATCAACGGCACTACAGACCACCCTTTCAGTAACGGTATTGTTTATTTTCAGACTTGTTAACACTACGTGTGTTCTACAAAAATCTAAGGAATAGAAGTGTTTCATTCAACTACATGTGTTTTACAGAGTAAAACAACCTTATCAGCAAAAAGAAACAGCTGCATTTCTCATTACAGAAAAGACTTTTCAGTAACACAGCACTACTTCATGCAGAAAACGGACACAGCACTCAACGCAGCTGTTAATCAAAGTGCACAGCACCAGTCTTTACTTTGGAAAAGCCTTAACCAACTTTAGCAGACCAATATTAAATCAAAGCAGTGGTCCCAGAACATAAAAGACATTATCCAGTTAACAGCTATCTCCACAAACTTTCAAGTTTCCAGTGTGACATCACACAGCCAAGCAGTAAAAAAAAAAAAAAAAAACCCCAAAAAAAACAAAGGTTAATAAACTACAATCAATGGCACACATTCTTCCAGAACCATAAAGTTATGTAAGACTTTATATGCACCTTTTAGATAACAGCTCAAAAAAGTTTAACTTAATCAGTTAAAGACATTTACATGCAATCATGTCAATTAATACTTCTACAGTTCAAACATCAGTAAATTTTTGGTTTAATTTTAAAACCTGGGTAAAGCAGTCTAGAAATATTCTCTTAAAGTTATTAGCTTTATTTCATTGACAAGATCTGTGCAAATGTACAGATTTTTAAAAAATTGGTTATGACAGGAACATGCAGACTTATGGGTTAAAGATAAAATAAATTCCAGTTAAGCTGACACAGCTGAAGGGCTCAGAAAGACATACTGGGTGTGGCTAGTTAAAAAAAAGGTAACTGTATACCCCTATGTCTTATAAGGTATATCAGAAATAGTTAAATTAATTCACAGAATAAAGTGTTTACAGTTACAAATTTGGCAAATTAATATTTTGTGTTATTCTATTGCTTAAGACTTTTATATTAAAGTGTTGCAATTAATAAAAAATAAACAATGATATAGACAGAGACAAAATAATGTTTGCTAGTTTACAGAATGTAAAATGTAAAGTCAATGCTACATTGTAAAAGTGACAACAGTTAAAAATTCAGACCCTATGTATAAGAGTACATTATGTAATCAGTTTCAGACTGTGTATGTTTCGTACGGAAATGGCAGTTTGCCAAGCACATCAGCTAAGATTACAGCCAGCCTAGCAAGCTAAATTAAAAACAGTACTATCCATTTAATGCATTTAGAGTTTTACTATTTATCTAAAAAACTGTAAACAGCAACAAGAAATTCTTGCAGCATTCAGTACTACTAAAAAGTTAAATGAAGTCAGCTAAATAAACAGTCATGGTAAAAAAAGTGGGTGTAGTCTGACTCACAAAACAGTATGTTAAAATCTAAGGATCATAAGACAAAATGTAAAAAATTCAACAGTTAAAAATTATTTTATATAGGTGCAGAAATGCACAGTGTTAATTATTATCAGTCTGCTTACAGACTTGCAAGAGTTTATTAGCAGTAAATGTTTATTTCATGCAGAAAAATGTAAATAAATTCAGCACAGTACACAATGCTACCAGTTTATAGTTGTTAAAGCTGCAAATGTTTATTTCATGTAGAAAAATGTAAATAAGGTCAGGGGATTAAGCAATGCTATCAGTTTATAATTGTTAAAGCTGCAAATGTTTCTTTCATCCAGAAAAATGTAAATAAGGACAAGACAATAAGCAATACTATACGTTTATGATTGTTAAAGATGCAAATGTTATTTCACAGACCTTATACTAGATACAATCAAGAACTTCAGTCACCCAGCATTGCACAAGAAATAAAAAGAAAAGGTTTAAAGGCCTAATTATAAAAAGGACACCAACAGTAAAGCAGGCCTTTACCTCATCAGCGACTGAGACAATGCAGAGCAAAATGTGGCAAGAGGTGCGGTGCAGAAGTTGACTGTCTATGTGTTTCAGTTATTTCTTCAATGTCTGTTTAAAGTTAACATATATAAGTTAAAGTAAGTACAGTGCAATAAAAAGTATTTGCCCCATTCCTGATTTCTTATTTCTTTGCATGTTTGTCACACTTAAATGTTTCAGATCATCAAACAAATTTAAATATTAGACAAAGACAACCCAAGTTAACACAAAATGCAGTTTTTAATTGATGATTTTATTTATTAAGGGAAAAAAAATATCCAAACCTACATGGTCCTATGAAAAAAAGTAATTGCCCCCCTTGTTAAATCATGAAGTAACTCTGGTTAATCACATTTTTGGGAAAGCGGAGTTCAATTTCACTAGCCACACCCAGGCCTGATTACTGCCAGACCTGTTGAATCAAGAGATCACTTAAATAGAACCTGTCAGACAACGTGAAGTAGGGCAAAAGATCCCAAAAAGGAAGATATCATGCCGTGATCTAAAGAATTTCTGGAACAGATGAGAAACACAGTAAATGACATCCATCAGTCTGGAAAAGGTTACAAGGCCATTTCTAAAGCTTTGGGACTCCAGTGAACCACGGTGAGAGCCATTATCCACAAATGGAGAAAACATGGAACAGTGGTGAACCTTCCCAGGAGTAGTCGTCCTACAAACATTACCCCAAGAGCGCAACTACTCATTTAAGAGGTCACAAAAGAACCCAGAACAACATCTAGAGAACTCCAGGCCTCAATTGCCTCAGTTAAGGTCAGTGTTCATGACTCAACCATATGAAAGAGACTGGGCAAAAATGGCATGCATGGCAGGGTTCCAAGGCGAAAACTACTGCTGACCAAAAAGAACATAAAGGCTCATCTCACTTTTGCCAAAAAACATCTTGATGATCATCAAGACTTTTGGGAAAATATTCTGCTGACTGACAAAACAAAAGTTTAACTTTCTGGGAGGTGTGCGTCCCGTTACATCTGGCATAAAAGTAACACAGCATTTCATAAAAAGAACATCATGCCAACAGTCAAACATGGTGGTGGTAGGGTGATGGTCTAGGGCTACTTTGCTGCTTCTGGACCTGGATGACTTGCTGTGATTGATGGAACCATTAATTCTGCTCTCTACCAAAAAATCCTGAAGGAGAATGTCCGGCCATCAGTTCGTGACCTCAAGCTGAAGCGCACTTGGGTTCTGCAGCAGGACAATGATCCAAAGCACACCAGCAAGTCCACCTCTGAATGGCTTAAAAAAACAAAATGAAGATTTTGGAGTGGCCTACTCAAAGTCCGGACTTGAATCCAATTGAGATGCTGTGGCATGACCTTAAAAAGGCGTTTCATGCTCAGAAACCCTCCAATATGGCTGAATTAAAACAATTCTGCAAAGAAGAGTGGTCCAAAATTCCTCAACAGCGATGTGAAAGACTCTTGCCAGTTATCGCAAACGCTAGACTGTAGCTGTTGCTGCTAAGGGTAGCACAACCAGTTATTAGGTTTAGGGGGCAATTACTTTTTCACATAGGGCCATGTAGGTTTGGATATTTCTTTACTGCAAATAATCCAAAAGAACACAACAACCAAAAACAAAATCAAAAGAATCCTGCCACAGAGAAGCAATAATACGTCCTTCCTTAATGCTCAATGCTGTAACAGTTCACAAAGCACATCGGACACATCCCTTAAGCGTCTTTTATTAAAAGTCAATACACACTATTACGGATCAAGCGCTTTCATCCACAAAAAGTGGACTTCATCAGAATCAAATTACTAATTAAATTACTCCCTATTTATACACATTTTGGCACCAAATCTTTGTAAAATCTTAAAGAAAACACACAAAAATAATAAGTTAAAAATCATATTAAAAATATATAACTAGCTGAAGTATCTGCTAGTATGATCTATTAAATACATCAACCAACCACACTTATGTTATGAACAAATAATAAAAATATTTGTATAAAAATCCAATACAATTTTTTAAAAACAATATAAAACAATATAAAACAAGATGACAATGTCAATTTCAACAATTTGAACAGCTTTATATAACCTTATAATGTTATAATGCAGTGCCTAAGGTCAGAGTTGGTTTATAACTTATGCAATACATACTTTAGCATACACAATAAATAATTCTCATAAAATATCAGTTACCTAATAAATTAATATAACTACCTATTGAATCATTTAAAAAGAATTGTTTAAAAATATAATTATTAATAAATAATTTATAAAACTGTATAATATAACTAAGATTTGGATGAATACTTTAATAATTCATTAATAAGAATGGCTTTAAGGAAATACCATCATTTAAACCCGGTGGAGTTGTGGCATCTGTTAGTATCTGCCATTTTGCTTCTTTTTCAGCTAAATGAACCCCTATATTACCTCCCCTCAAATTATTAATAACTGTCTCAATGATGGCAAATCTAAATTGATGTCTATTATCAAAAGATGTTATATGCCTATATAATGCATTAGTACTATCTTTCTTCTTGATATCATATAAGTGCTCATATATCCTCTTAAACCTATGCTCGGTTTTTCCTATATAATAACCAGCTCATAATACGCACTTAGCTAAATATACTACATTTTGTGTATTACAATTACCTCTCCCAAATTTTATTCTTGTTTTATTAATATTCTCCAAAATTATAAGATCTACTTCCATTATACAGTGGAAATACTTACAATTTCCACATCTATGTGTCCCACTGTACTGTGTAGGTATGACATACATCTTTTCTGACCTCGCCAATATTGACTTTATATTCAGACCCATTTTCAACACAAATATAGGAGCTTCACCCACTATTTTCTTAACTTCCGGTTCCAAGGAAAAAATGTTCCAATATTTTTTCATAATATTCTTAATATGAGTTGTTTGTGGTGTATACTCTAAAATACATGCTTTCCTATATTCACAATTATCATTCTTTACTGTATCCTGTCTAAATGGTTTGCCTAAGACTGGGAAGTATTTATTTCCCCATTCTTTAATGACTAATGTTTTTACTTCATTAATGAGTTGAATAGGGTACCCTCTATTAACAAATAATCTACTAATGAATTCTATTTCTTCCAGCATCTTGTCATATTTTGAGCTCATTCGGGCTGCTCGAATACACTGACCCTTGAATATACTTTTTTTCGTCTTATATGGATGGTTACTACTATATTCTAAATAATTATTAGAAAAAGTTTTTTTTCTATATATCTGAGACTCAAATCCCTCTTTACTGCTAGATATAAAAGTATCTAAATATGCCAGATCATCTTTGCTGACATTATACGTAAATTTCAAAAACTAACTAGTATTGTTTAGGTACCTTATAAATTCTTCAATCAACTCTTCTTGTCCGTCCCATAGAATAAATATATCATCCAAAAATCTAGTGTAATATCGGATATATTTATTATACTGACTCTTAAATACGTATTGCAACTCCCAGTCCAACATGACCAAATTTGCGTATATTGGTGCACATGCTGTACCCATGGCCACTCCACGGGTCTGCCTATAATATTCCCCCTCAAAATAGATGTAATTATAATCTAATATAATACTCATGAGTTCCATAATGACCAATATTTGTTCCCAATCAAGCTGTGAATAATTGTATATACTATTGTAAAAACATTCTAATCCTTGTTCCTTGGGTATACATGAAAATAGATCAACTACATCTATAGAGATGTATATTAAACCTTCTTTCCATAAGTCAGGTGTTAAATTCCCTAAAAAATCCACGAATCTTTGATCATATGTGGAATTTTTTCATAAATATGTTTAAGCCAATTATCAATAACTACACCCATAGGGAATGTCTTAGAATAACTACCTGATATAATTGGCCTAAACAGGGGGTCATGATAATCTTTATGTACTTTGGGCACTCCTACTATAGTTGCCATAAAAGGATGGTCAACTTTCATAAAATTAAATAAGTCAAGATTAATTCTACCATCAGTTAACATATCTTCCAAGAATAGGTCTATCCATCTATATCCAATATTAATTTCATTTAAAGAAATAGAGGTGTAATTTCCAGATGTAACCAAAATGTTGTATATTTTATTTATATATGCATCCTGATTGTATATAACAATCCCTCCCCCTTTATCGGGCTTCATTATTCTAACAGATCTATCCTCAGTGATATTTTTAAGTAAAGCTAACTCATTGCTATTCATATTATTATTAACTGTATTAATTTTGCTATTAATACTCTTATTTACTCTAATAGCTTGATTGGGAACAAATATTGGTCATTATGCAACTCATGAGTATTATATTAGATTATAATTACATCTATTTTGAGGGGGAATATTATAGGCAGACCCGTGGAGTGGCCATGGGTACAGCATGTGCACCAATATACGCAAATTTGGTCATGTTGGACTGGGAGTTGCAATACGTATTTAAGAGTCAGTATAATAAATATATCAGATATTACACTAGATTTTTGGATGATATATTTATTCTATGGGATGGACAAGAAGAGCTGATTGAAGAATTTATAAGGTACCTAAACAATACTAGTCAGTTTTTGAAATTTACGTATAATGTCAGCAAATATGGTCTGGCATATTTAGATACTTTTATATCTAGCAGTAAAGAGGGATTTGAGTCTCGGATATATAGAAAAAAAACTTTTTCTAATAATTATTTAGAATATAGTAGTAACCATCCATATAAGACAAAAAAAAAGTATATTTAAGGGTCAGTGTATTCGAGCAGCCCGAATGAGCTCAAAATATGACAAGATGCTGGAAGAAATAGAATTCATTAGTAGATTATTTGTTAATAGAGGGTACCCTATTCAACTCATTAATGAAGTAAAAACATTAGTCATTAAAGAATGGGGTAATAAATACTTCCCAGTCTTAGGCAAACCATTTAGACCAGATACAGTAAAGAATGATAACTGTGAATATAGGAAAGCATGTATTTTAGAGTATACACTGCAAACAACTCATATTAAGAATATTATGAAAAAATATTGGAACATTTTTTCCTTGGAACCTGGAGTTAAGAAAATAGTGGGTGAAGCTCCTATATTTGTGTTAAAAATTGATCTGAATATAAAGTCAATATTGGAGAGGTCAGAAAAGATGTATGTCATACCTACACGGTACAGTGGGACACATAGATGTGGAAATTGTAAGTATTGCCACTGTATAATGGAAGTAGATCATATAATTTTGGAGAATATTAATAAAACAAGAATAAAATTTGGGAGAGGTAATTGTAATACACAAAATGTAGTATATTTAGCTAAGTGCGTATTATGTCCTGGTTATTATATAGGAAAAACCGAGCGTAGGTTTAAGAAGAGGATATATGAGCACTTATATGATATCAAGAAGAAAGTACTAATGCATTATATAGGCATATAACATCTTTTGATAATAGACATCAATTTAGATTTGCCATCATTGAGACAGTTATTAATAATTTGAGGGGAAGTAATATAGGGGTTCATTTAGCTGAAAAAGAAGCAAAATGGCAGATACTAACAGATGCCACAACTCCACCAGGTTTAAATGATGGTATTTCCTTAAAACCATTCTTATTAATGAATTATTAAAGTATTCATCCATTCATTCAAATCTTAGTTATATTATACAGTTTTATAAATTATTTATTAATAATTATATTTTTTAAAAATTCTTTTTAAATTATTCAATAGGTAGTTATATTAACTTATTAGGTAACTGATATTTTATGTGAATTATTTATTGTGTATGCTAAAGTATGTATTGTATAAGTTATAAACCAACTCTGACCTTAGGCACTGCATTATAACATTATAAGGTTATATAAAGCTGTTCAAATTGTTGAAATTGACATTGTCACCTTGTTTTATATTGTTTTTAAAAAATTGTATTGGATTTTTATAAAAATATTTTTATTATTTGCT